>NC_090751.1:86978362-86985862 GCF_036898095.1 Palaemon carinicauda
TGCACATTCAGCATTCAAATTCATCCAGTTTCTTATTGAACTGAATCATCCAAATGTTTCCATAATATTACTTTTAATATCCACTTTTTTATATTTTTTTTACACATTTAGCTGCACATTCAGCATTCAAATTCATCCAGTTTCTTATTGAGCTGAATCATCCAAATGTTCCCATAATATTTTTTATAATTTTTTACACATTTAGCTGCACATTCAGCATTCAAATTCATCCAGTTTCTTATTGAGCTGAATCATCCAAATGTTCCCATAATATTTTTTATAATTTTTTACACATTTAGCTGCACATTCAGCATTCAAATTCATCCAGTTTCTTATTGAGCTGAATCATCCAAATATTCCCATAATATTACTTTTAATATCCATTTTTTTTTATAATTTTTTACACATTTAGCTGCACATTCAGCATTCAAATTCATCCAGTTTCTTATTGAACTGAATCATCCAAATGTTCCCATAATATTACTTTTAATATCCATTTTTTTTTTTATAATTTTTTACACATTTAGCTGCACATTCAGCATTCAAATTCATCCAGTTTCTTATTGAACTGAATCATCCAAATGTTCCCATAATATTACTTTTAATATCCACTTTTTTTATAATTTTTTTTACACATTTAGCTGCACATTCAGCATTCAAATTCATCCAGTTTCTTATTGAACTGAATCAACCAAATGTTCCCAAAATACAATTTTTGATATCCACTTTTTTATAATTTTTACACATTTAGCTGCATATTCAGCACTAAAATTCATCCAGTTTCTTATTGAACTGAATCATCCAAATATTCCCATAATATTACTTTTAATATCCACTTTTTTATAATTTTTTCACACATTTAGCTGCACATTCAGCATTCAAATTCATCCAGTTTCTTATTGAACTGAATCATCCAAATATTCCCATAATATTACTTTTAATATCCACTTTTTTTTATAATTTTTTTACACATTTAGCTGCACATTCAGCATTCAAATTCATCCAGTTTCTTGTTGTACTGATTAACCCAAATGTTCCCATAATATTTTTTATAATTTTTTACACATTTAGCTGCACATTCAGCATTCCAATTCATCCAGTTTCTTGTTGTACTGATTAATCCAAATGTTCCCATAATATTACTTTTAATATCCACTTTTTTATAATTTTTTTACACATTTAGCTGCACATTCAGCATTCAAATTCATCCAGTTTCTTATTGAACTGAATCATCCAAATATTCCCAAAATATAATTTTTGATAACCCTTTGCTTCTCACTATCCACACAATTACCTGCTGTAATTGACTTCGTTCTCTTCACCCGTCATCTCGTATTACTCGTTGCACACATCATTCTTTCTCTCCTTCCCTCCCACATATTCTTTCTCCCTCCTAAGCGCGTCAGCTTTCAAAGGAATTCCACATCCTTCATATTCTTTCCCGGGGCATCATCGTAATCCTTCCCTTTTTTTCCCTCCCGTTGTGTCTATGAAAGACAATCCCTGAAAAAATAAAGCCGAAACTTTCCACTCAGAAAGTTTCGAAGGATTTGTCCACACAGATAACGCTCCTATCTCTGCAAGAGTTAGGGCATGGTCTTTTCGCCACAACCGGAAATATTTCTCTCTCTCTCTCTCTCTCTCTCTCTCTCTCTCTCTCTCTCTCTCTCTCTCTCTCTCTCTCTCATTTGCAGCGTAAGTGGCAACGCGCTTTACTCATAACTGGATAAACCCTTGTTCGCTATAGATGTGTACATTTCCAAACAGAAGTCCAAAAATATGGGTATATCCCCCCACCCCCTGCCCAAAAAAAAGCCCAAAGATATGAGTTCATCTCTAAAAAAAGTAAAAGAAAAAAAAGATGGCTATGTTTGGAAAAAAAAAAAAGAAAAAAAATAATAATGGTTCATCTAAAAAGAAAAAAAAATTATGAGATCATTTAAAAAAGAAAAGATATGGTCCATTTTCAAGAAAAAGTCCAAAGATCTGGTTGCATTTTAATAAAAAAAAAAGTCCAAAGATATTGTTGCATTTCCAAAATGTTCAAAGATAAAATTGCATTTACAAAAAACTACAGATTTCTTTACTGATATAAATTGTTGATTTATGTACTCGGTTCTCACTCGGTTGTTGTGATTGGCAGTTGGGTTAGAAAAAAAAACTAGAATCGAGCGCATAGTATTCCATCAAATTGTTTATCATCTTAAGGGGGAGATTAATTTGATATTCTAAGAGAAACCAACAGTCGAAAAATACCAGAAAAAAATTTATATATCTCACCTAGATTTTTTTTGTCAGCTGAAGTGGGTCACTTCAGCTGACAAAAAAATTCTAGGTGAGAATTGAGAATACTTAGACACAGCTGTAGAATGATATTGCTTCGTATATAACTAGAAGACTCGATTTTCCCTCTGTGGAATCTAATCTATTTTTGCATCTACAATCTGTCATTTAACTAGGATAGATCGATTACCTTTCAACATTTCAAACTCTAGGACTTGCAGATGACATAACACGTTTATTATAAAAGAATTTATCGACATGTGAATTTTACCATTTTTATAATTTTTCCTTTTTATTTTTTTTTATTTTATTTTTCTGTTTTACTTGCATGGATGCTTAATCAAACGTGCATTTATTGATTTACTATGTTTTTTACTTAGGTGTTCTTCTCGTCTCTCTGTTTTCTCTTATTTACAGATAAATATACTTTATTCTTCTTTGGTTTCAGGCGAATGTTTTTACTGTTGGTAAAATTGCTACAGAAACCACGTAATTTTTCAAAGAGTATTGAAAAATAAATAAACATCCATTTAGGAAGTTATACCAATGAAAATAGGATGAGAATTATATTAGGTATATGTTAGAATGTTTGTCAATAGGAAATCTGGTATATGCTACGTATTTTGAAAATGTGCGAGATCGTATTCCAAAGTAAATCGGTATTTCCAGATAACGTTGGAACTCTTGCTATAAATACCAATTTGTTGAGGCAATCAGTTGGCAAAATAGTCAGCATTCGAAAACAAGATGACCCTAAGATTAAATTAAAAGCCAAGCTATCATCAAACACGTTTTTTTTCTCTCTCTCCTAAACAATTCAGCTTGGTCGTCATTTAAACAATACACATCATACATAAACAAATAATATTCAAGAAGGAGTACTTGAGAACTTGGCAATAAAGAAATCTGTCTAAGAGAGTATTTGTGATGACGAATATTTTTATTATTATTATTATTATTATTATTATTATTATTATTATTATTATTATTATTATTATTATTATTATTATTATTAGCTAAGCCACAGCCCTAGCTGTAAAAGCAGGATGTTGTAAGCCCAAGGGCTCCAACAGGGTAAAAATAGCCCAGTAAGGAAAGGAAATATGGAAATAGATAAACTACAAAAGAAGTGATGAACAATTAAAATAAAATACTTCAAGAACACTAACATTAAAAAAGATCTTTTATACATAAACTATACTTTTGAATCTAGCAACTCCTGATAACTTTTCTTTTGAAGAGCCCATAAAAAGGCTAGTAAATATTGGAAGAGTGAAGACACCCCTTTATGCCATAACAGTACCTAAACTTGTTTCGAACTTTTCTAGCCAGAGTTTACACTAACGAGGCAGATATGCGTCTGTAGACGATGATGCCGAATCTCTTTTTGCCTTTGATGCTCCGAGTTTGATTTCATAAGATAGATACGCATCCCCATAAGTTTTGATAAGGAAGACACATTTCCTTGCGAAGGTAATCAGATTGTCGGAGAACTTCTCCTTTGAAGTCGATCTTTCTGTCTAAGTAAACTTTCCCGCAACTTTTTTCTTAGATATTTTTGCTTCCTTTATTTCTTTTTCTTTTTATTCCACCCTTCCTCTCAAGAGGACAATGAGAGACGTCCAGTGGATTGTATGCTAATGAAATTCTTCACATAGATTATGGTAAATCCGGCTATTAAGATTAAGGTATGTTGAAATGGTCAAGGGAATGTCGAGGAGAGAGAATTCCAAATACTCGCTTATTAGCCCCGCCAAGGATGTTAAGTGTTCCAGTCCGTCTATTTATTACCTCCACCAAGGAGGTTATATTTTCGAATCAGTTTAATCTATTTATTTATTTGTATGTGTGTCTTTGGACAGAATTACGTCAAAGCTACTCTACGGACTTTGACAAAATTTTCACCACAGATAGATCTTAGGTATTGGATGAATCCATTAAATTTTGGATATTATCCGGATCCGGATTTGCATTTTTCACAATTTTAAAGACTACGTCACAACAAACTGACTAAATGCTCTTGTTTATTTATTTTTCTGTGTCTATGGAGAGGATTTCGTCAAAAATACTCAACGGATTTTGACGAAATATTCCTCACAGATAGATCTTAGCTCATGGACGACTCCATTAGATTTTGAAGATGATTCAGACCCGAATCCGGATTCTATATATATATATATATATATATATATATATATATATATATATATATATGTATATATATATTATATACATACATTATTATTTTACAGTATAAATATATATATGTATATATATATATATATATATATATGTATACATTATTATTTTACAGCATAATTATATATATATGCATATATATATATATATATATATATATATATATATATATATATATAAACTGTAAAGTAATAATGTGTGCATATATATACATATATATACATTATTACTTTACAGTATATATATATATATATATATATATATATATATATATATATACATTATTACTTTACAGTATATATATATATATATATATATATATATATATTTTAAATGTGTGTACATGTGTGTATGTGTGTGCGTGTGTGTGTGAATATACATGCATCTGTGTGTTTAATATCCCCTGGTATCCAGATTCAAGCCAGTCTCAGAGACTTAAAAAAAACAGTTCTATTCGACCCATTCCTTTCGTTCTCAAAGTATTAGAGTCATCTCCACTCGAACTGCTCTTTAATGCAAGCGTGGGCCGACATACCCTTAACCAATATTTGTTTTCTGTCAGCCATTGGTTAAGTTAGAGGCAGCCGGACTCCTATTATTCGAACGGGAAATTCCATTCTTTTTTTAGATTTGCGTGATGAATTTTATTGCATAGTTCGAATGAACGTACGTTCCCATTGTTGTCTTCTTTGGGAATCTTTGGGAATACTTGGAATATTCCTGTGTAGTATTTTTACTTTGCTAGTGGTTTATGTTGCTTTAGATTCTTTGTTGATGTTATTACTTATTCACTTGTTATCTTAATTTACACGTATTGGATTTCACATATTAAATCTTTCTCGATGTTATAACATATTTTTAACTAACGTTTGAAAGAGATTAATTTTCATAATGTAATAAATAAAGTTTAGAGAAGAGGAAAATCGTAAATGTTATTATATGTATTATGTAATTAGATATATAAATATATATTTGTATATATTATATGCACACTCACACCCATACACACATACATGTATATATATACCTATATATATATATATATATATATATATATATATATATATATATATATATATATATATATATATGTGTGTGTGTGTGTGTGTGTGTGTAAATGAGTTTGTGTGGTTGTTTATATTTGAGTATATTTTCACACACATATATCTATATACAAATAAATAAACTATACTTAAACACATTGGATGTGTATGTAAAACATACAAAAGTGCACACATTTTATATATATTTATACAGTACATATATACACATATATACATATAAATAAATGCATATATATACACGTATATTTACGTATATTTATATAGATATGTACATATCCTCATATATATATATATATATATATATATATATATATATATATATATATATATATATATATATATATATATATGCATATATATATATATATCTATATATAAATATATATATAAATAAATATATATATATATATATATATATATATATATATGTAGAAGGTTGGCCAGGGCACCAGCCACCCGTTGAGATACTACCGTTAGAGAGTTATGAGGCCTTTTGACTGGCCAGACAGTACCACATTGGATCCTTCTCTCTGGTTATGGTTCATTTTCCATTTGCCTACACACACACTGAATAGTGTGGCCTATGTATTACATATTCTCCACTGTCCTCATACACCTGACAACATTGAGATGAGCAAACAATTCTTCTAAATCCGAGGGGTTAAATACTTCACTGTAATTGTTCAGGGACCATTTTCCTCTTGGTAAGGGTAGAAGAGACTCTTTAGCTATGGTAAGCAGCTCTTCTAGGAGAAGGTCACTCCAAAATCAAACCATTCTTCTCTAGTCTTGGGTAGTGCCATAACCTCTGTACCATAATCTTCCACTGTCTTGAGTTAGAGTTCTCTTGCTTGAGGGTACACTCGAGCACATTCTTCTATCTTATTTCTCATTCTCTTGTTTTGTTAAAGTTTTTATAGCTTATATAGGAGATATTTATTTTAATGTTGTTACTCTTCTTAAAATATTTGATTTTCCTTTTTTCCTTTCCTCACTGGGCTATTTTCCCTGTTGGAGCCCCTGGGCTTATAGCATCCTGATTTTCCAACTAGGGTTGTAGCTTAGCAAGTAATGATAATAATAATAATATAGATAAATATATATATATATATATATATATATATATATATATATACGTATATCTAAATAGATGTGTATATAGACTCATATATATATGTATGTATATGTATATACATATATATGTGTGTATATATATATTTATATATATGTATATATATATATACATATATATATATATATATATATATATATATATATATATATATATATATATATGAATCAAGGACTACTATTATAGAGGACGTGCACACCCAGATTCCTGGCTTCGCTAGCGGAGGCCATTACTTTCTTTGTAACCTAACACTTTATATTGGGCAAATGTTTCAAAACTAGAAACCTAACATTGTATATAGGACAAGTATATCAACTATCGACTTATTCAGTGCCGTATAAGTTGATATAAACTTTTATAGTGAAATTAGAAATTATTTTTATGCCACTGTTATGCTTTGAAATACCAATTTTAGCAGGAGTTAACATGTATTATTGTATGGGGTTAGTGGACATTTTAAAGGAACCCAATTTGCTGTTGTTTTACATTTTACAAAATGGATTATAGTTAAACCTTTGTAATTGCAAGCAAACAAACATTCACAAAAATAAACAGACATAGCAGCAAAAGCTTACCAGACTGCAGCAATTAATGAGTGAGCTGGGCCTTCTTCATAGAGGTCTGGAGAAGAACTGCATTATTCTGGTGATCCTTCTCTAGATTTTGGAATCCATTCAGAAGTACATTTGCCAGATGGTGGAACATCGTGGGACAGTCAATGTCAATCCCATTGAAGCTGGCCAGTGTCAACAAGATCTCCATCAGTCTTTTCTGGCAGCAGGAATGATGATGGGCTACCTTGGCGAAACACAGTCCACATCT
>NC_090751.1:86998362-87000862 GCF_036898095.1 Palaemon carinicauda
ACACACACACACACACATATATATATATATATATATATATATATATATATATATATATATATATATACTGTATATATATATATATATATATATATATATGTATATATATATATATTCGTTGCGTAACACGCCACGTCATATTGTCTGCTAATGTTACTGTCATCATTTCTGCTACTGTTATCTGCATGCCTTATTGAAGTCCATTACCTAAATAGGAAGATATTCCTACATCTTTATCTAAGTTTTTATTCCTTCCCTTTTTATCAAGTCATGTTGTGTTAATCCTCACTGGTACGTGCTTAAACTGTCACCTTTTTCGCTGGATAATATCTCCGAATACTGATTCTAATTTACAAATGTGATTTTAATCGTCCTCACTAATTGCACTACTAAATCAAGGGGAATCGGGTTAATTGCTTTTCCAACAGGACTAAATGACAGCAGCTGGAAAAGCTTTTTTAAATTATGAAGAAATCCACTTCGTAAACAGTCTTGCGTTTGACATGAAGTTTAGAAGAGGTGACCGAAGCATTTTAATAATTTTGGATATTTTTCTAGTGTATTGTATCCTCTTGAGGTGGTGTGGACACGTATTGATGATGGGTGATGGGAATAAAGACATTGGAGAGGGCGCATCAGTCAACCAACCCCTTAATGTAGGGATAACGGTAGGGAAGAAGAAGGGATACATGATATTCATTATCATTTTTTATTATTATTACATAGAATACCCAAATGATAAAGAATTAGAAATATCGAGATGAATAATAGGAATGATACCGCTTGAAATATTGGAAAATGATGGAATAAGAATAATGACAGACGTAGTGGAGATTACAGAGGTGAAAAGAGATGGTGTGGGCATGTGTTGAGGATGGATGGTGGGGGGAGAATGAGGAGGGCTTGGGAGGAACTTGTAAGGGGGAGAAGATCAAGGAGGCAGAAAATTAGATGACGAAGTAAGGTGAAGGATGATATGGAGAGAAGAAGTTTGGTGGAAGAGAATGCCTTTGATAGAAGTCATTAGAGAGGGCGCATCAGGCAACCGACCCCTTTGTGTAAGGATAACGGTGGGAAAGAGGATATATACATGTGTATGTTTGTTATTTGTTTGTGATTGTGCCCAAGAATGTTTTATTTGTGGAAGAGAATGCCTTTGATAGAGGGCGCTTCAGAGGAACCGTCTCCAAAAAAAAATTGCTCAAATTTGCCCCGAAATGTCTTGGGTCTTAGCTACTGTGCCAACTCTCGCATTGTCCAAAGTGGTTCATTAGGTGTCGAACTTCTCGAAACATTTTGTCCATTTGGGGTTAACGGAGAGTGAATTACGACCCGAAGCTCCGAGATGGAGCGCCCCCCTCTTGGTTTGATGCATCAACACCGCTTCTAATTTGTTAGATAAAAACATTTATACTCTTTCTTTTTCTCCAGATAATACATTCGTTTTCAACATTTGTGATAACAAATCTTATAAATGGGTCAATGGTCACATTTTGTTCTTTAGCCCTTGAATTTAAATGATGCCTATTCTAAACAGCTTTCTTTATCATTTTGTTCAGTGAATTCTCTAATGGTCAGAGAACTTTGCTTACGATAAATGATGCACAAAGACACTTGATTATGAAGTTATATACGTTTTATACGTTTATTTTGCAGTCTATATATGTACACATGTACCACTAGCTTACTATAGCCATTTTTATATATACTCAAGCAAAGGTGCCAGAGAAGTGCTCTGAATGTTTTAAAACTGAAACATTTATCTCCTAAATTACTAAGTTTTGAGAGTAGAGGAATTTACCCATATTTTCTTAATAATGTCTGGGTACAATGTCATTACCTTAATATTTATGGAGGATATTTAATCCAATTTAAATATTTACAATATATGATAATCAGGATTCACCAAAATATACTATATGCGCATGGATGCTAGATATTTAATTTCCCAATAAATGCACAAACAAAAAGTTCTATTAACTGTGTTATCAGTAATTAACAGCAAACAAATTGTTAATTAGTAAGGAAATGACATTATTATCACATGTAATGACCTAGATACAAAATAATTTGTAAATACAATATTTACAATCTTCCTTACCTCTACCTGTCCTAAGTCAAAATAATATATTTTGAATTATGACGAAACAACACTTATCATATACCTAAGACCAGATTGTGTAAGGATCTTCCTAATCAGGTAGTTGAATTGGTGGAACTTCAGAAGTTCATACTTGTAGCGAATGTTGAACGGATTGATATAAGTGTCTCTTCATGGTTTATATATGACATCTATAGTCAATTTCTTTTAATGAGGTGCATTTGCACCGACTCGCAGCGGTACCCTTTTAGCTCGGAAAAGTTTCCTGATCGCGGATTGGTTAGAATTATCTTGTCCAACCAATCAGCGATCTGGAAACTTTTACGAGCTAAAAGGGCACCGCTGCGGGTCTGTGCAAATCTGCCTCGCTAAAAAAAAAATTGACTATAGTTTAAAGTT
>NC_090751.1:87010862-87028362 GCF_036898095.1 Palaemon carinicauda
ATAACTTCTCTACTACTAATATTATCATTACTAGCTAAGCTAGATAAGCAGGATGCTGTTAGCCCAAGGGTTCCAATAGGGAAAATAGTCCAGGGAGGAAAGGAAATAAGGAAAAATATCAACTAGATATGAAAAGTAATAAACAATTAAATTAAGAACATTTTAAGAACAGCAGCAACATTAAAATAGATCTTTCTTACATAAACTATAAACAAAGATTTATGGCAGCCTGTTTAACATAAAAACATTCGCTTCGAGTTTGAACTACTACTACTACTACTACTACTACTACTACTACTACTACTACTACTATTGGCCACCTCTCTTCACCAGTCCCACTTCGTAATCCTTCTTTCACCTTAGATTTAAATTTTGATTTCAAATACTTTTATCATTCCTACCCCTTCTTTTCCAACTCCATCTGTTCTTCCTGAATATATATATATATATATATATATATATATATATACATATATATATAATATATATATATCTATATATATATATACATATATATATATATATATATATATATATATATATATATATATATATATATATATATATATATTGCCTTGGCCTAAAGTTTCTTTACCAAACCCGTTACAACGTGTTTCATTTAGGGCCAAGATATCCAAACCCTATTTCTTAAATTCATTCTTCAGTTAGTGTAACTTCCCAATCTGATTCACGGTGCTAACATTCCAATTACCTATTTTCAATTTTCATTTAGTATATATAAACCGAGAGATTCTTAGCACGCCGCTACTCAGCTATACAGGCTGTGAATTTTCTCTTTTTATCTAATATCTTAATTTTCTTATCTATTATTTTGTATGCTTTATTTTCATGCAGAGGAATTGAAAGCATTGGTATAATGCTAGAAAATTTTCAAGGCATCGGTTTTCAAAGACTCTAAAGGTTTTAAAGGGTACTCATGAATGGCAGAGGCATGGGACAGTGACAATGCCATAGCAAAAAAATGCCCTAGAGAATGATCAATTATTCATATGATCAGCACTCAAGCCCACTCTCCATCTAAGTCAGGACCAAAGAGGGGCAGGCAATGGCTGCTGATGTCTCAGCAGGTAGACCTATAGGCTTCCCCAAAACCATCTTCCTTAGCTCACAACGATGGTGCAGTTGCAGAGACTACAAGAAACTATCAAGTTTGAGCGGGACTCGATCTCCCATTCAACTGAACGCCATGCAGGGACGTTTCCAATATTCACTATATAGAAAATATAAAAGCAATTATTAAAATCCAGTTACTCAATACACCTGAGAAATGCTATAAAAATGTGGTCATAGCTTCAGCAAGCCTCTCCCAAGGGAAATAATAAAAACAATACCGATAAAGCTATCACAGTTCTTTGTCAGAAGAGATTAACTTGTCATGTTCCCGTGCCAATTGTCGCGTTGGTTATGACCAGTCGCCGATTAAGTTCTCAAATCAATGACATCTCTGATTGGATTTCGGGTTTCCAATCAAATGTTTCACCAACAGTTTCATTTCGAAACCACACCAATCCCTATCTCCCATCCCCATGGTCCTTTGGACCTATCAGGGTTGTGGTGGCCGATCTTATAACGTCCCTGACTGGTGATCGCCAGACTGGGGTTCGAGCCCTGCTCAAACTCGTTTATTTGTTTGGTCACTGCAACCTCACCATTCGTGTGAGCTAAGAAGCTAAGGTTTGGGGAGCCCATAGATCTATCTGCTGAGTCAACAGCAGCCATTGCCTGGCCCTCCTTGGTCCTAGCTTGGATGGAGAGGGGGCTTAGGCGCTGATCATATGTATATATGGTCAGTCTCTAGGGCATTGTCCTGCTTGTTAGGGCGCTGTCACTGTCCCTTGCCTCTGCGATTTAAAAGCAAATAAAAAAGCGGAGTTTATTCCTTCACATTTATCTTAAGTTTGTGAGATAAATGTTAACTGGACATAGTACTATGGTTTAGTGTTCGTGGGTCGATATGAGGTTTGATGCCTAATATTTGAAGCTTATAGATCTGTGAACATATTTCATTGGCAGCATTTTGAAACTGAAAATTCTCCGCTAAAATTTCAACCTTAATTAAAGGCCCGTGTGCATTTGCCACTAAAGCCATTGACCTTTGATGCTGCTTAATGTGTAATTTAATTGATAACGGACCCACTAATTGCAATCCTTCCCCTCTGCATTCATATATTAATTTCCAGGGGGAAAAGCGGTTAGTTTAGAAGATCAGATACGGAAATGCTGCCTCCAGAACGTTTCGTTAGAAATAACGTCGGTTTTAAAACCACTATAGAGAAAAATTAAGAATCACGTGAATCTTTAATTTCTACAGTCCGTGCGAGAGGTCAGTTTCAAGCTGAGGAGAAAGGGTCCAGTAATCATTGGAAGAACATTAAGTGAAAAGATACATACACACGGCCAGGTGTAAGAAACTGACACAATTGGAAGACTAAAGTATACTGTACTATTCGAAGATGCCATTGGGAAGTATCTGGTATTATTGGAAAATATAATGTGGATACTTCTCTCTGGTTATGGTTCATTTTTCCTTTGCCTACACACATATGCTGAATAGTCTGGCCTATTCTTTACATATTCTCCTCTGTCCTCATACACCTGACAATACTGAGATTACCAAAAAAATCTTCTTTGCTCAAGGGGTTAACTACTGCAATGTAATTGTTCAGTGGAAACTTTCCTCTGAGTAAGGGTAGAAGAGACTCTCTAGCTATGGTAAGCAGCTCTTTTAGGAGAAAGACACTCCAAAATCAAACCATTGTTCTCTAGTCTAGGGTAGTGCCATAGCCTCTGTACCATGGTCTTCCACTATCTTGGGTTAGAGGTCTCTTGCTTGAGGGTACACTCGGGCACACTCTTCTATCTAATTTCTCTTTCTCTTGTTTTGTTAAAGTTTTTATAGTTTATATAGGAGACATTTATTTTAATGTTATTCTTAAAATATTTATTTTTTCCTTGTTTCCTTTCCTCACTGGGCTATTTTCCCTGTTGGAGCACCTGGGCTTATAGCATTCCGCTTTTCCAACTAGGGTTGTAGCTTAATAATAATAATAATAATAATAATAAGGGTAGAAGAGACTCTGTAGCTATAGTATGCAGCTCTTCTCGGAGAAGGACACTCTAAAATCAAACCATTGTTCTCTAGTCTTAGGTAGTGCCATAGCCTCTGTACCATGGTCTTCCACTGTCTTGGGTTAGAGTTCTCTTGCTTGAGGGTACACTCGGTCACACTATTCTATGTTATTTCTTTTCCTCTTGTTTTTTAAAGTTTTTTTTATTAGTTTTTATAGGAAATATTTAAATTAATGTTGTCACTGTTCTGAATATATTTTATTTTTCCTTGTTTACTTTCCTCACTGAGCTATTTTCCCTGTTGGAGCCCCTGGGCTTATAGCATCCTGCTTTTCCAACTAGGGTTGTAGCTTAGCAAGTAATAATAATAATAATAATAATAATAATGTACTATAGGAAGTTACTATCAAAAGGTACATGGTACTATTGCAAAACTCTCTCTAGAAATATATGGTACTATAGGAAGGTGCTATCAAAAGGTACATGATACAATTGGAAAACACTGTTAAGAAGTATATGGTACTATTAGGAAGGTACTGTCAAAAGGTACATGGTACTATTGGAACATATCATTAAAGGGTACATGGTACTATTGGAAAACACCATCAAGAAGTATGTGGTAATATTGGAAGGTACTATGAAAAGGTGCATGGTGCTATTGGTAAACACCATTAAAAAGTATATGGTACGATAGGAAGGTACTATCAAAAGGTACATGGTAATATTGGAAGATACTATCAAGAAGTATATGGTACTATTGGAACGTATCATTAAATGGTACATGGTACTATTGGAAAACACCATTAAGAAGTATATGGTACTATTGGAAGGGACTATCAAAAGGTACATGGTACTATTGAAAAACACTATCAAGAAGTATATTGTACTATTGGAAGGGACTATCAAAAGGTACATGGTACTATTGGAAAACACCATCAAGAAGTATATGGTACTATTGGAACGTATCATCAAAGGGTACATGGTACTATTGGAAAATACCATTAAGAAGTATATGGTACTATCGAAGGTACTATCAAAAGGTACATGGTACTATTGTAAAACACCATCAAGAAGTATGTGGTACTATTGGAACGTATCATTAAAGGGTACATGGTACTACTGGAAAACACCATCAAGAAGTATATGGTACTATTGGAAGGTACTATCAAAAGGTACATGGTACTAATGGAAAACGTCGTCAAGACGTATATGGTACTATTAGAAGGTACTATCAAAAGGTACATGGTACTATTGGAAAACATCGTCAAGACGTATATGGTACTATTAGAAGGTACTATCAAAAGGTACATGGTACTATTGGAAGATACTATTAAGAAGTGTATGGTACTATTGGAACGTATCATTAAAGGGTACAAGGTACTATTGGAAAACACCATCAAGAAGTATATGGTACTATTGGAAGGTACTATCAAAAGGTACATGGTAGTACTTGGTAGTAGGTTGGCCAGGGCACCAGCCACCCGTTGAGATACTACCGCTAGAGAGTTATGGGGTCTTTTGACTGGCCAGACAGTACTACATTGGATCCTCCTCTCTGGTTACGGTTCATTTTCCCTTTGCCTACATACACACTGAATAGTCTGGCATATTCTTTACATATTCTCCTCTATCCTCATACACCTGACAACACAGATTACCAAACAATTCTTCATCACCCAAGGGGTTACTGCACTGTACTTGTTCAGTGCCACTTTCCTCTTGGTAAGGGTAGAAGAGACTCTTTAGCTATGGTAAGCAGCTCTTCTAGGAGAAGGACACTCCAAAATCAAACCACTGTTCTCTAGTCTTGGGTAGTGCCATAGCCTCTGTACCATGGCCTTTCACTGTCTTGGGTTAGAGTTCTCTTGCTTGAGGGTACACTCGAGCACACTCTCCTATCTTATTTCTCTTCCTCTTGTTTTGTTAAAGTTTTTATAGTTTATATAGGAGATATTTATTGTTGTTACTCTTCTTAGAATATTTTATTTTCCTTTTTTCCTTTCCGCACTGAGCTATTTTCCCTGTTGGAGCCCCTGGGCTTATAGCATACTGCTTTTCCAACTAGGGTTGTAGCTTAGTAAGTAATAATAATAATAATAATACTATTGGGAAACATCGTCAAGACGTATATGGTACTATTGGAAGGTACTTTCAAAAGGTACATGGTACTATTGGAAAACACTGCCAAGAAGTTATATGGTACTATTGGAAGGTTTAAACAAGATGTATACATTTTGATACTATTACAAGGTACCACGAAGAGGTAACTGGTACTAGTTGGAGGTACAATCAAGAAGGCAAGAAATAATCATAATACTCATAACGTGGTGTCACGCCTGACATTTTACAATCCTTCTACTCTAACTTAAATCTGAAGAAACATCAGGCGATTCTCCACTTTCAAAAATGGCGAATTTCCCCCAAAATTGGAAAACTCGTATCAGACCAACTAACATCCCAAAAGACACTTCATTAAGGACTCCCTTTCGCATTCGAAGACCTTTCGTTAGCTGGCGACCCCCAGCAACTCACCTCCTACCCAGGCTCCCAATATCCCGTGTGCCTCGTCCCACGTCCTTTAGCGCCCACCCACCCTCCTGTGAGGATTACAAAAAGGCATTGCTCGAATCTTTTGAAATCATTTCAGGGATTCTTTGAAAGTTAAATTGAATTTTCTAAGATATCCTCCCTTGGATTCGAGGGATGAAAGCACCGGGGTTGCAGGAGAGAGAGAGAGAGAGAGAGAGAGAGAGAGAGAGAGAGAGAGAGAGAGAGAGAGAGAGAGAGAGAGAATAAATATCTAAATTCAATACACAGAAAAAGGAAGACAACGGCAAAAAATTACAAAACGAAGCGAATGTGAAAAATATCTGTAATAATTTGTGTTTTTCATCTATAAATATTACCTCGGGAATATTACGTTTCATATTTTCGTCTAATTTATCCGTAAAAAAAAAAATAATACCTCATCAATAATTATCCAGATTTTCTGTCATCTGCAATAACAGGTAGGAATAACAACTTTCATGATAAAAAATTAAAAATACCGGATCTGGGGCCTGTGAAGCCAATCTACTTTCAAGTGCATTTACACTGAAGTTAAAAGTTGATAGAGGTTGGGCAGCAAAGGTAGAAAAGGAAGCAATATCTGAAGTAAAATAGGAGTAGGCCTATATTAAGCAAATGAGGCGATTGGCTGCAAAAACACTGGAAAGACCTTTATCTAACGTTAAGCCTACAGTCTACTGCAGAGGTGCACTGGCAACACTACCCGTATATGGTGTACATACATTAGTCATTTGATTACCAAAGGTGAATGGTACATTTTTTAAGGGATTAGACCTGTATGTGTGAAATAGCCAAAGTTGTAGATTTCAACGCTTGGGTTTGTGCGAGATTTAATGTTTAATGTATGCAGTAGTGTAGTATTTGTTGCGTTGTTATAAATGAGATGACTTTTTTTTGATAAACATAACAACATAAGGCTGAAAGTGAAAACATTTCTTCAGAATAGACAAGTTACCGAAATTTTGAAAGAAACAACACAGCATTTTTACGCCCAGTTGAATTAGAGATGTCTTTTAAAATGATTCTGCGATTAAAAGAATGAAGCATTACTTGTACAGCCATTATTATGATGCTATATCACGCCCAACATTAAGAAGTACTACTGCATATAGCTTATTCAAGAAGTTATTTAATAAATCACGTATCTCGATACAAAACAGTTTGTGACTTTGGAGTGAGATGAAACTCTCTACCAACCAAGCCCGGGAAATAGTCGGTAGCCAATCAGCGCTTCGTTATGCACCCGTCTCGACCAATCAGAATGCGACGTTTTTCAGCGCTTTGCCGAGACACTCCACTCGTCACTGCAACAAAAAAGTTTGTCTCAGTGGCTCGGAATCCACGTAGATAGTAACATTACGTTACAAGTTATTTTACATTGTGAAGTGGTTTTTTTTTTAGTTTTTGGAATAATGTCTACAAGTTACAGTAAGCATGCTGGCCCAGCGGAGCTCCGTTATCTCAGGTAATAGCAGGGAGAAGAAAGTGTATACGAAATTACTGAGTTGTTAACCTGGCTTTATTTTTCAGGCGAAATTCATCAGCCATGTTAATACTGAATGCCCAAATGTAACATGTCCGAATAACTTAGTTATATTTCAGACAGTTACCCCAATATATACGGATACCATGATTATTTTGCGTTGGTATGTGTCTGGATATCGTCTATTTTATAGGCCTATGACAAAGATGATAATTTGAACTGGTAAGGCGACGATTTAGCTGGTATCAGAGGTTTAGAGACCAGGACTAGGCCTATGACGAAGATTTAGCTGGTATCAGAGGTTTTGAGACCAGGACTAGGCCTATGACGAAGATTTAGCTGGTATCAGAGGTTTAGAGACCAGGACTAGGCCTATGACGAAGATTTAGCTGGTATCAGAGGTTTTGAGACCAGGACTAGGCCTATGACGAAGATTTAGCTGGTATCAGAGGTTTAGAGACCAGGACTAGGCCTATGACGAAGATTTAGCTGGTATGAGAGGTTTAGAGACCAGGACTAGGCCTATGACGAAGATTTAGCTGGTATCAGAGGTTTAGAGACCAGGACTAGGCCTATGACGAAGATTTAGCTGGTATGAGAGGTTTAGAGACCAGGACTAGGCCTATGACGAAGAGGATACCTTTACTCAGAAAGCGTATCATCATAATACTGCCCTAGATATAACACATTTGTATGTGTATAAATATAATTCAATGAAAATAGGTCTATGATAGCGGCATACGAAATTCATTACAAAGTCCGTCGGTATAGTCTTTTTAATTATACATCGTATTACAAGCATAGACTCATGGCGTATCTGGGTTTGGATATATGTAGACTCATTTTTAAAGCAAATCGTCATTATCATCGCATTTAATGACCATTATGTACGAACTTGGCACCTTGTGACCTCCTTTATTTTGCAGCCCACATTTCAATTCCTCGAGATATTGCCATAGTATCGCCTTTTTTTTTCTTTTGGCAAGATATCGACATCTACCTGTACCACAGAGTTCTATTGATATAAACAATGCTTGCTTTTTTTTTTTCCTTTCCCGGACATATGTAGTGTGGAATAATAGGCCTGATATGGCCCTCCGGACTAGAAACATTTGACAAGGTCATCATCATCATCATCATCAGCCGTTACGAGTACACTGCCGGAACAAGTGCCTGGGACATGTCCTTTCACTTGCGTCCGTTTATGGTCTGCCTGTGCCAGTTCACGCCCGCAAACTTTCCTAGTTCGTCAATTCATCGTCTTCTCTTCCTTCCCCTGCTTCTTTAACAATCCCTAGAGATCCATTCTGTTAGATTCTTGGACATGATGTGTCTTACTATGCGAGCGGAATTTTTAGATTTATTTCAGAAGCAGGTCTTCTGAAAACTATTTTAACTATTATAATGACTTCTTAACTGTTATGGTTTTAATTGAATTCTCTTTTATTTTTCGTATATAATAAATGCTATCGGCGTCAATGACCTTAGATGTCAGGATGCCAGAAAACTTTCAATCAATCAATCAATCAATCCAATCTGTTATTCTTAATGTCCATCTCTTGTCTGTCATTCTCATTATATGTCCACTCTGAAAATACAATCCAGTGCGACGCCATCTAGTTAATATATGGTTACCTATTTTAACATTGAAATGCATACTTTGTAATACGAGAAAGAAAACTTTTCCTTTTAATTTAACTTCAAAGTAGTTATAAGTGTATCCTTAACTCAATAATCAATTGGACGGGAGTTCGAGACCTATCCAAGCTCTATAATTTTATAGTGTCTGCAGCCTCACCATTCCTGTGATCTAGGGACGGATATTTTTTTGGAGGGTGAGCCAATAGGTCTATTTGCTGAGTCATCAGCAGCCATTGCCTGGCCCTCCTTGATCCTAGACATTGACCTATACCTTGCCACTGCCATTCATGAGCAACCTTTGTACCTTTAATGAAATTCAACATAATTTTGAGTTTAATAACATTTAATGAGATATAAACTTCTATGGACTTGAAATTGAATCATGAAGTAGTTTGCTTTAATATGTTAGTGAACTACGATCCTATTAAAGGAATTTACTCTAATTTGTGTACCATAGTATATGGCTATAGATGATGACATGTAGGCTGTGGTGTTTAATGACTTTGCCTAATTGTTAAGGGTAACAAGAGCATTAATGTCTGATTTTTATATATTATGGTCTATTAAACAAGCGACTTGCTGTTTCGCGTAGTTTATATTCACACATTAGATAGATTGACGTTTCCTCTTACCTGAAATATCTTGTTCCAATAAATTGTTCCTGGTCCGAATTTCTGTTGCTTGGTAATAGTAAGCAGCATGCTGATAATTAGCAAGATTTGCTATGGTAATGTAGACTTCCTTAATTGGTTTATATTTAAAACTTTTTAATTTGAAATTCTGAAAATAAGTAGGGTGCAGGCGAGTGCCAAAGGATTAAACCTTTAGTGAAAGGAACATTATACAAAATAATGAGCGAGTGATTGCTTAATGGTGGAAAGGAGCCGATTTTCAAACCCAACTTACCGTCCTTGGAGATGTAGAATGCACCCATTCGCTAACAACTATAAGGACAGCGAAGTCTTTTTAAGTTTTTAATGTCAGCTGAACTAACATACATATGCCTCTGTATACGAACAATATATGATTCCCGGAGTGCTTATACGAGACGTTTTTATCTATTGAAGGGTATGATACATAGGTTAAATAAGGATTCGTTTCAGAGTAAACACTTCAATGGCTCATAGCAGGCGTTCTAGTTTCTAGCAGTGGTGAGATAGAATATAAACCGGAAAATGAAGCCAGTGCTGTATTTAGATTGAAATATATAATGAAAAATAATTCTAATGATTGAATTTAAACTGCATAGGCCTAGTCCGAATGCTCAACGGGGGTAATTTTATACTTTTCGTTGGCTGTTTATTTTCGTCATTATGGTTTCACAAAAAAGTGTTTTTCATTAATTTCGTATATATTAATTTCATTTCAATCTTTTAAAGAATTTGATTTTTGATTGTTTTACAATATGTTAAATGCAGTTTGTCTTTAATTTGTTTTGAATCATATGTGAAATGTTTCAAATACTGTTATCGTGCATCCAAACCGCAACATTTAGCGGTGACTTGGCACCCTTTCTTTTTATTTATTTATAAATAGAAATTATAACTTGTTTTCATTAATATCCACAGAGCGATTGTATATTTGAAATTTGATTTTATAGTAAATACATTTGATTAACAATGCATGTTAATCAGTTAATTTTCAGACTTATTCTGACTATTTGTATTCATTCAAAACTCACCAATGTTTTTCTTAATCTGACCACCCTTGTAATCGGCTCTTCCCATACTATACCGTTCTCTACGACTACTTAATACGAGGTATGCAGTTAATTCTAGCAGTCCACCATAATTAACATTCTTGTTTATATCATGAGGCTCAATATCACACAATATTTTAGATGTATTCCACCTTTGACCAGATTGTGGAATGATTTTCATAATCTGGTGGTTGCACCGGTGGGATTTCAGAAGCTCAAACTTGATACATAAACTTTATTGAACAGGTTGAAGTGTCTCGTTTCATTGTTTATTTATGACTGGTCCAATTTAGCGTTCTTACTGATCTTAGCATATTTTTAAAATACTTCGTTTTATTATCTCATAATATATTCGTTATTTCTCTATTGCTTTCCGCACTGTGGCCCTTTTCCCGTTGGAGCCATTGAGTTTGTATTATCCCACTATTCTAACAAGGGTTGTAGCTTAGGTAATAATCATTTAAGAGTATTTAAACAATGTTGAAGGTGATGGTGAGTCAGATGATTGCGTTGCGAATAGGAGATGCTCCTGTTTCCCACTTTCCCGGGGGAAATTTCGCAAGGACTGAAGTTACTCATATTACTTTAGATTACTTAATTGTTTTATTTTCTGAATTTTACATATGGAAAGTGGTGGAACATTTTTTTTTCTACAGTCCCTGTAAAATTCTCACGTAGCTATACGTATATTTGTTAGTGACTAGGCCTATGGTACTTCATATTGGTAACCATTATTCTTTTACAGAATTAAGTGGTCACATTTATTGATAATGAAATGTTAATTAGTTTAATTTCTTTGATACATGATAATGATACATTTTATTACTTTGCAGGTAGAAATCGTGTGTAAGTAGACGAAATAGAAAAAGAGCAGAGTGATCGAAGAACTGGTAGAAGACTCTCTCAAAGAATGAAATCTTAAAGATCCATCTTTTTAGGAAGGTAATGAAGTATATACGGAAAGAAACAAAGGCAGAAAAAAAGCTTACCTCTGCTTAGGAGTTCGTGATGAAATTGAGGCTGGTTTTTGGATAAGACGACTCATCGCTATGGTCCTAGAAAATATAGTATGCCAAAACTTATGAAGAGTGATCAAGTTAGGTAATATTTTTCTTCTGAAAACGGCGTCGCATTAAGAGATGCTCTAATACTGACACTTATGCCAGATAGAAGTGGGAAGCATCTGAATAACTGATGTAAAAGTGGATTGACTTGCACATCTGCATAGGCATAGACTGCCGACTCTGATCATGTCAAGATAGGACTCATGAATTATGGACTCGAAAAGAAGTATGGAAGATTAATTGCCACGGATGACCCGAATTAACAACCGCTTCTACAGGATTCTTGCAAGCGTGGCATCATAGCGCTACTGTGGGGTTCTCCTCATGAATTAAAACTTGTTCTCTGGCCAAAGAGAAACGACAATTCAATGAAACGTGAATAATTTCGTCCGACTTGTTATGACCTCTGAAGATCAGAATGTTTGTTTCGACATCGATTAATGCATCGCAAAAATATGAAGGCTTCGAAGACGGCCAATACTCTGGAGGACGGACAGCCGTCGCTTTTTCCGGCTGACGGTGAGTGTTAACACTTCTTATTATTGAGGGTAAATAAGACCCCCCTTCGTTTTCTTCTTCTTCTTCGTGTGTCTTTAATCTTGGTGTTTTCTCAAGAGTGCAATTAAAGCCATTTAGCTTATGATGAAAATAGCCCTTTTTAAATCATAGGGGTCTTATTTATTCTCATCTTTGTAAAACATGACTTTTTTTTATAGTTTTTCACTGTTATTATTGATATTGGGGTAAAGAAATCCACGTTGGTATATTCCCAAGTTGAAGAGTCACCAGTCAGGCACATAAACATTTCTATAAACGCTAGAGATTTCCTTAAAAAAAAAGAAAAAAAAATCATTTGGACCCTGAGGATACACGCTTCCCATATTGATAAAGATTTCTTAACCTCAGAATTCTTTCAAATCTTTATGATGTTTTCGTCGAGTTACTGCCATCCTCGTAGCCAGAACCTTTATAAACATGCTTATGGTGTTTTTACTGATTTATGAATGTTTTTATTGTGGAAATCTGTAACGATAGACTTGTCATCACTGTACTTGAATCATTATGACTTTCACCATGGCTCATTCTACTGATCGTCGCTTAAACATAATTCCCACATTATCATTATTTATGACCAATTAGATGACTTTCATTTTATTTATGTGAGCAATATTTTTTATTAAACTGTGAACACTTTTCGATTTTTAAGGACTTATTACATAACCCAAGTCCTACGATATACTGGTTCGCTTTCCATTTGTTATTATTTTATTTATGACCTTCCGTTCGGAAGTTTGTTTAGGTAGAATGTTATTTCGTGGGTGTAAGATTTTTAATGGATTTGATAGCACATTTTAATTAAATGAATAGTAACATATATGCCTAAACAAATTATTTGTCTTATAGATTCTAGCTGTATATTTTCCCGTAAAACCTTCGCATATATATATATATATATATATATATATATATATATATATATATATATATATAAATATATATATATATATATATATATATATATATATATATATATATATATATATATATATATATATATATATATGTAATGCTTTTAGGACATGTTCTCTCAATGAAATTAACGTTAAAGGAGATTGCTTTAATTTCACAGGTATAATTAACAGTTCTCATACATGTATGTGTATATATATACATGTATATATATATATATATATATATATATATATATATATATATATATATATATGTGTGTATATATATATGCATATATGTATGTGTGTGTATATATATATGCATATATGTGTGTATATATATATATATATGTATATATATATATATATATATATATATATATATATATATATATATATATATATATATATATATATATATAAATGTTTGTGTGTGTTTATGAGCTGTTATGATACCTGTGAGATCAAATTTCAATGAAAAACAGGGCACGTATACCAATAAAGATGAGTAGGAAAGGTAACATTTTATATTTCGGATAGAAATTCATTCGGCCAAGTTTTAGAGTTGTGTTAAATTATAGTTAAATTAATCCTTTTCGTCCTTACTGCTCTCCAAAGATGCACAAATCACGATTTTGGACTATAGAAACTTCAGCACATTTTACATTGCTTCAATAACGTTAAAAATTGAAATAAGAAAAAAAATTGCATATTCAAGAATATAATGCCTCCTTGATTCATGAAAACTTGAAAAACTTCAGGAACAGAAGTACGGCCACTACATGAAATTATGTAAATACTAATGTATCATTTTATTACTTTATTTTTCATCTTAATTTTCTGAGCATAAGTGTATCATTATCCATTGAAAGAAGTATTGATAATTAGTGAAGGTAGCGATTGAAATCAAGTATATTTTAAAATCTTTCAAAGTTAGTTACCCGTCATATTCACCATCTTGTAATATACTGTTCTGAATAAGCCTCATGTGTGAGCTGTCCCTCTAGATTTCATCCACCCATCTATCCATATGACTCCATGGTTTGATGTCCTATCAGTGTTGTAAAGGTCACTAAACCCCATTTGAAGAAGTCATGTGAGGTTGTTAGACAGATGACATTGTGGAAATAAAAAAAAATATAATAAAAAAGCTTTCGAAAAATTAAGAAGGCTCCATGTTAGGGGTGGTGAGAGACGGTTGTTTAGTGCCATCAGAGCACATCGAAGTGTAAGTGGTGTACCACCTGTGTGTCACACGATCGTACATAGTAACAACATTTCTCTTTTTTGTATATATTATCCTTTGTATCTTCGCTCTCCCCTCGCACTGACAGCAACTTGTATCAACCTGTCTGTCTATTTCATTGTTAACTGTTAACAGAACCAATTGCCGGTTGGACAAGAAATAGCATGTTTGTATTTTGTGACCTTGCGGGAGACCTAGTGTGTATATATACTCGATGCGTCTATAATAAAGTACTCAGTTGCATTCATCTCGCCTTTGGCTCACAACCTACTCTTGTCTTTTCACAGTGGTGTTTACCGCCAGTTACACATCGGCACTGAATGGCCTTGCTGGTTCATAAAGTCCAAATTCCATACCTACAATCCGATGCATTAGGAAGAAAGAGAAAAGTAATAATTGTTATGTGCTATTGTGCGAGCCGCTAGTTAGGTGATAACTGAGAGGCGAGGTGAATGCAAATAAATTTTAATAAAGAGGCATCGAGCTTAGATACTAGGACTTGGAAATTCAAACAAAATTAAGCAAGATCGAACAAGTTTATACAGGTTGTTTTATTAACAGTTCAGGGAAGGGCAAGTGATGAAATAACAATGAAAACCGTCACAGTGTACAAGCGTTTATGAAACACGTGCGGTACATGGCTCCCCCCCTTAAAAATGACATGCATGGGAAATAGGGCATACTTTTGACAGCCGTAGTGTGGGCGGGTCATCTGGTAGAAGATATTCAGGTTTTATTCAATCAATGCAGACCCAGTCTTCTTTGCTAGCATGTTAAGCAAGAATGCTTTCAAAGTACAACGGATCACGAGGAAAGGGCCTGTGTAAGGGGGCATTAACGCTGGCTTGCTAGTGTCGTTGCACAGGAAAATGGGCGGTGCCGAGTGCAGATCTGTCAGTATGTGTTGCTTAGCTGGGGGTTTGTAAGTCTGGCAGCATGAAGTAAATTTTCCCACAATAAGACGTTTCAACTGCCAAGATATCCAGGGCGTTTTTGGTAGTCCTTACTCCCAGGAGGACCCAGGGAAGCTGGTGTCCTTGCAGCGGGATAGCAAAGCTGCTTTGAGGGTGCAATGAAGACTTTCAACCATTCTGTTGGCAGTAAGGTTGTAGGCAATTGTCTGATGTAAGGGGATTTCCAGGAGATTCACTAATGATGTCCACAATTGAGAGGTGAAATTGGTACCACTGTCAGAAGTAATATGCTCAGGGATACCAAATCTTGCGATCTATCCTGAGAGTAAGGCAGATGTACATGAGGCGGATGTTGCAGATTTCCATGGGAATGGCTGCAGGCTAACGCCAATGATGATAAACAGGTAACGATGTCCTTATGATGTGGGTAGGTCTTCTACTACATCGACATAAGTGTGGGAAAACCAGCAGTGAGGTTGAGGAAAGGTGTCCACTTTTGGATTCGTGTGTCGATGTACTTTTGATATTTGGCATAAAATACAGGTGCGGACCCAATCCTTATTTTCCTTAGTAATGCCGTGCCAATAAACTTTGTCTTCAGTAGCTGTGTAGTAGATCATTGGGAGGGATGTGAAGGGCCATGAATGAAGTCAAACACCTGTCGGCGCATGGGAGCAGGTATTCATGGTTTAGGTTCAGCGTACTGACGTCACAGGAGAGGGTGGCATTGGAGTCGTCGAGTGGGATGTCTTCCCAACGGAGGGATATGCAGGATGTCCTACATGCTTGGTACTCTGGATCCTTTCGTTGTGCTTCTGCCAAGGTGAATAGCGGCCAATGTGTTTCATGACAGGACATCGGCAATAAAATTTATTTTTCCAGGGACCTGTTGAAGGGTGCAGTTGTATTCGGCCATGGCAGAGAAATATTGGTGTTGACAGGCGGACCAGGTCTCGGACTGTCGAATGAAGGCATGCACCAGAGGCATGTGGTCAATGTGGATAACGAAAGGCGTACCTTCCAGGAAGTGGCGAAAGTAATGGACAACCAAGTGCACCGCCAGCAATTTGCCAGCATTGTACGGAAGAAGGCCAATGGGCGGGACAAGGCATTGACCACCTACTAGAGTACTGCACTAATAGTGACGTTGCTTTCATTGATGGAGAGAAGGAGAGGTGCATGTGGCTCAGGAAAAGAGAGAGCAGCACCATTTGGTAGGGCATTGTTTGCAATGCAGAAGATACTTTCTTGAAGGGGACCCCACTTCAGGTCTTTTGGCTCTCCCTTGAGGGAGGCGTAGAGGGTCCAAGAGTAGTGGCGATGGCTGGCAAGAAATGGTGGTAATAGTTGATCATGGCCCAAGAATTCTTGCAGTGCTTTGACGGTCAAGGGTGTGGGGAGTTTCTGAATGGCTGCTACCTTCTCAAGGAGGGGGTGGATTCCTTCAATAGTGATGATGTGCCCTAAGAACGATACTTCATTGGTGCAGAAGGTAAACATGTCATACCGTACTACAACGCCGTTCGTTTTAGGCGGTCGAGCACGATGCGTAGGTGATGAAGGTGTTCCTTCTTTGGAGGAAGAGAACAAGTATATCGTCCACGTAACATACACAGAAGGGGAGGTACCCTAAAATGCCATCCGTGAAGCGTTGAAAAGTGGCCCCAGCATTACGAAGGCCAAAACAGGAGTAATTGAAGGTGTATGTACTTAATGGGGTGGTGATGACAGTCTTGGGGATTTCTTCTGGGTTCATGGGCACCTGATAATACCCTTTTAGTAGATCGAGCGTGAAGAAAACCTTCACTTTTTGCAAGTAGTAGGTTACGTTGGCAATGTCTGGGAGGGGTTTGTGATCCAGTTTTGTCTGAATGTTCAGGTGCCTGTAATCCCCACATGGATGCAGAGAGCCATCTTTCTTCAGGATGATGTGTAAGGGTGACGACCTTGGGCTTGAGACATTTTGGCCCATTTCTTCCATTTCGGCGAACGCTTGTTTAGTGGCTACCTAACGGTCCGGTGGCAGACGCCTAAATTTGTCTTGATATGGTAGTAAATACCGTGTTTGGCGGGAACAATGGGCATTTGACGAAGTTCTAGACGGAAATATTCCGGGTATGGCGTGAGTGGGTGGTCATAGAGATTCATAGGTACTAATGTAGAGAGTGAGGTTGGAGGGGCTGGGTTGGAGAAGTGTCAAGGAGTATGAATCCAAGTTCACTAACCGACAGGGAGCGACATCAACCAGTAGGTGGAAATGTGAGAGGAAATCCGCACTGAGGATAACATTGTGAGATCAGCAACGAGAAACTTCTAAATATTTTTGGCACCCAAACGATAATGT
>NC_090751.1:87033362-87078362 GCF_036898095.1 Palaemon carinicauda
TCGCTGGGTCAGAACTGGATGTGGTAGCGGCACGAACTTCATCTGTAGTTCCAACGCCAAGGGGAACCACATACTGTTCGGTCACTTGTGGGCCACTATTGCCGCTACCCCCCTTGAAGGATCTCAGTTTGGTGAGGACCCTCAACAGAAGGTTGTGAGGAGGGAACAGATAAATCCTGGACCATCTGTTCCAGTCGAGGGTCATTGCGTCCACTGCTTCCGCTAAGGGGTCCTCGTACGGGGACACGTACAGGGGCAACTTCTTGTTGTCTTTCGTCGCAAAGAGGTCTATTTGTAGTTCTGGGACTTGATTCAGAATGAAGGAGAATGATCCTGCGTCTAAGGACCATTCCGACTCTATCGGTGTGAACCTGGATAGAGCGTCCGCTGTCACATTGCGGACTCCTTGAAGGTGAACTGCCGACAGGTACCACTTCTTCTTTTCCGCCAATCGGAAAATGGCTAACATCACTTGGTTGAGAGGTGGTGACCTCAACCCTTGTCGATTCAAGCATCTCACAACCACCTCGCTGTCCATCACCAATCTTATGTGGATCGAGTGACGCGGGGAGACTTTCTTTAAGGTAAGGAGCACTGCCATAGCTTCTAGAAAGTTTATATGAAAGGTCCTGAATAGCTTGGACCAAGTCCCCTGGACTTTTTTCCGATGAGAGTGACCTCCCCATCCCTCCTTTGAGGCGTCTGAGTGAATCGTCATCGACGGGGGAGGTGGCTGAAGAAGAACCGACTTCTTTAGATGTCTGGCTTCGGACCAAGGTCTGAGAATAGTACGTAGCCGAGGCGGCACTGGTCTTCTCAGGTCTCTTCGCGCGTTTGATGCATACCTTCTCCAAACTCCGGTTGCATCCTTTAGCTGTGCTCTTAGCACTGGGTCTGTCACTGAAGCAAACTGGAGAGAGCCTAGTACCCTCTCCTGTTCGCGTCTTGATATCCTTTCGGAATCTAGAAGTCTCTTGACAGAGCCCGCTATCTCCTTCCTTTTCTTCGTCGGGATGGAGAAACTGTGTGACAAAAGGTCCCAGTGGATTCCCAGCCACTGGAACTTTTGGGATGGAGAAAGTCGAGACTTTTTTCTGTTGATCTTGAAGCCTAGCTACTCTAGGAACTGGATCACCTGACTGGAAGCTTGCAAGCATTCGGTCTCGGATGCTGCCCACACCAGCCAGTCGTCCAGGTAGGCTACTACCTGAATTCCCTTTAGGCGTAATTGTTTGAGAGCTGCGCTCGCAAGCTTCGTGAAAATCCTTGGGGCTATGTTTAGCCCGAATGGCATGGCTCTGAAGGCGTACAGTCTCCGTTGTAGCCTGAACCCTAGGTAGGGGGAGAGTCGACGGCTGATTGGAATGTGCCAATAGGCGTCTGACAAGTCTATAGAGACTGAGTATGCCCTCTTGGGCAGTAAGGTCCTTATGTGTTGCAGTGTTAGCATCTTGAATTTGCAATTCACTATGAACTTGTTGAGTGGCGACAAGTCCAGAATGACTCTGAGCTTTTCCGAGTCTTTCTTGGGAACACAAAACAGCCTCCCTTGGAATTTGATGGACTTCACCTTTCGGATCACCTTTTTCTCCAACAGTTCTTGAACGTACTCCTCCAAAACGGGGGTGGAGTGTTGGAAAAACCGAAGGCACGGGGGTGGAGTGTTGGAAAAACCGAAGGCACGGGGGTGGAGTGCTGTACCAGCTCCAGCCCAGTCCATTCTTGAGTAGGCTTTGGGCCCAGGGATCGAAGGTCCAGCGATCCCAAAATTTCATCAGTCTCCCTCCTACCGGTATCGTTTCACTTGGACTGCCGTCCTGAGGTCTTGCCTCCCTGACCACGACCACCTCTGAATCCCCTTCCCCTTGAGGGGTGCCTAGACGAGCCTCTGGCTGCTCCTCTAGGTTTTGCACGAAAGGAAGAAGACTGTCCTTCGAACGTTGGGGTGAATGTGGTTGACTGACCTGGCACAGCCTGGGGTACCCACTGAAAAGTAGTCGGGGTTTGTGCCACCATCTGGGGCACTGGAGGCAATGGCAATTGCAGTTGCTGTTGCTGTCTATAAGGCTTGGCTGGCCGAGACGGTAGCCTAGTCCTCATATTCTTCCTCTTTGGTTGAGGACCCTCATCCGGGGAAGATTTTCTTTTGATAGCCAGGCCCCACTTCTGGAGAAGGTTTCTATTCTCCACGGCGGCCTTATCAACAACCTCTTTGACCACATCGGTAGGGAAAAGGTCTTTTCCCCAAATGTTGGAGGAGATTAACTTCCTTGGCTCGTGTCTCACCGAAGCCCCGGTGAACACGAACTCCCTGCAAGCTCTCCTTGCCTTGACGAAGCCATAAAGGTCCTTCGTCACTGTGGCTAGGTGAGACTTAGCCACTACCATGAACATTTCATGGACCTTGGGGTCACTTGCCATCGTCTCAAGAGTAGTCTGATGAGACATTGAGGCGGCCAGTCTTTCTTTTGTCTCGAACTCTCTTCGTAAAAGAGGTTCGGATAGCTTGGGGAGGTCCTCGCCGAATTGCCGTCCGGCAATATCAGCCTCCAACTTTCCCACTGAGAATGTCAGATGGACATCCTTCCAGTCTTTGTGGTCCATAGGCAGGGCCAGCGACAAGGGTTTACACTCCTCCAGGGAGGGGCAAGGCTTGCCGGCCTCGACTGCCTTTAGGACAGCCGCAAACCCTTTCTGTAAAAAGGGGAAGGCTCTATCAGGAGAGGACACAAAAGAAGGGAGCTTCTTGCTCAATGCAGCTACCTTCGAGTTAGAGAAGCCCCTCTCTTTCATCGAGGATGAAAGTAGGGCTTGAGCCTTAGCGTGGTCCATAATAATGACCTCCTTCGGCTCTGTCTCCTCCCTTGAAGCTGGTTCTTTTCTCAGCCGGACATAGCAGTCCGGATATGATGCCTTGCTGGGCCAGAATTCTACCTCCTCTAGGGGAACTGAACCCAGCTTATCCGAGATGACGATCTTTCCAGTCGTCATCGGCATGTGCTCAGCATACCTCCATGGGTTAGCATCTGAGCATATGGGAAGGTCTTTCACATTGAGCCTTTTCCGGGGCCCATGTGATTCTGCCAGGGACTGCATACGCAGTTCCATTGCAGCCGCCTTCTCCTGATTCTCCTTCTGCATTTGTTGGATCATTTCAACAATCGAAGAGAGGGCCTGTCCCAGTTCTACTGGGAGACCAGCCGATGTTGAGGGGATAGGCTCCGGCATCTGAACCGGAGTAGCCGACACCTCGTCGACCACATCCTCTACGACATCCGGGGTTTGAACTTCATCCTGACCTTCTGCCAGGAGGTCTTCTTCCAAACGTTCGTCCAGGTCAGACATCCTGTCATCCAACTGGATGTCTTGCATCGCAACTGCGACTTCCACGTCCACCTGGACTTGATCTTGAGGGATCTCCTCTTGAGGCTGGGGAATCACTGCATCAGCTGATGCCTGGGGAAAAAGATACGCCCTCATCTTCTCACTTGGAAGATAAGGGCCAGAGGTGTTCTTCTTGAAGCCCCTTACCCAAGTACAAAGCTTTTCCCTTGCTATATCCCTTGATTCCGCCGTTCTAGGGGAATCAAAAGCCTCAGTAATCAGGTTAGTGCATACAGTACATACCTGAGGGTCCCAATACTGGAGATCATCCTTGGAGACAGCGCATGCTGCGTGTCTCCTACAACACTCATGTCCGCAGAGGTTCTTGCTGCGGACATTGCAGAAAACATTTCCGCACTTCGGAGGGTCCTCCTGTAAAGAGAAGAAATTTCCATGAGTATCAAGTGAACTATGTATCACTGGATATGCATATTATAGCATAACAATTCATAAAGGAAAGACACACACTTGTGTTTCCCTCACAACCCATTGCTGCAGCCTTCCAGATAATAAAATCAAAATGGTTTATCTCTTCTAGAGTAACCAATGCAAGGTTTCCATAGGAAACAGGTGGAGCTCACACCTAAGCAATGATTTTAAAATCCTGGATAATAGACAGGGAAGAACTCAGCTTCCTATCTGAGGGCAACAGTAAAGGGCTGTGCAAGAAAACACAATAGTGTTAGAAGATACAGTGCTGTACCAAAACCTTTACTATAGTTTTCTTCTTACTGTATATGCTATACAGAAGAATACTAGTACAGTATAAGGGGGATGTGTGCCGGCCTGCCTTTGCCGGCTGGCACACACCACAACTAGCTTTAAAGTATACTACTTAACAGCTATAGGGCGGCAGCACTCTGGTTCAAATGCCTGTGCCGGTCGGCAGCTACTGCCGGCCGGTAACAGCCAGTGTTGGCCGGCAATGGCTGCCGGCCAGCAACTACACAAGGTAGTACCCAGCTGCCGGCCACACTCTTGGTGACCGGCAGACAAGGGCTGACATAAGCCGGCCGGCAAAGGTACAAGACCGATGCCAGCCGGCAGCAAAAGAACCAGAGAACTACACCTGCCCGGCTGCCGGCCTCATAGGCCGGCAGCCGGGACAGGTACAGCACTAGAAGAAAATAGAATGGATGCCGGGATAAGAGTGTACACTACCTCCAAGCCCGGCAACCGAAAGAGTGCATATAAGGAAGGGGAGAAACTAATTCAGGCTTCCTTGACCAATGCCGTCCGGCTCTGCCGGCAGGCATGGATGAGGGACCAAGAGAGGTCCGGGCAGCACTCGAAAACATAAGACCCTTGCCGGCCAGCAGCTCTGCCGGCCGGCAATGGGCTGAGTCAATTCCACATCCCAACCTATACTAGGTCCAGAAGTAGAACGACGTACAGTACAGTAAGACCCCTGCCGGCCAGCTCTGCCGGCCGGCAAGGTACAGTACAGTAATGGCTAGGCCATTACGGAGATAGAGGGGGAAGGGACAAGAGGGTCCTGCCAACCTTGCTTTAGTGACAGATCACCCGCAGCCAAGAAACTTATCTTAGCCTAAGGGAGATCTAAGGGGAAAGGCCAGCAATACTTGCCAGCTTCCAGAGCACCAAAGCAAGGAAGGCGTTGCTACTCCCAAGGGAAGAACTTATCCTCCCCCGAGAACAGCAACAGGACTTAGTCTGGTCGATCACAAAAGAAGGAATCATAACTACAGAAACCTTCGGCAGTGACCTAAGGGAGCTAAGCTCCCTTTGTATGTGTTAGGTCAGCGAGGGGGACTCTGCCCCAAGCCAGACAACACAGACTCAGACTAAAAACTCTGTTGTTCTGTCCCTCTTGAACCATAACTACAGGAACAGGAAGGTACAGTAACACCCTAGTATAGTTTTATCGAAAATAAATTCGGAAAAAACCACTTAGGGATAAGCCTAAGGCTTAAACAGAGGGAAAGGGATTGCATACCTTCTCCGAAGAAAAGAAAGCAACCAGGGAGTATGATAAAGTATACTAAGGCTCCATAAGCAATTAGCCTAGGCACCAAGAGAATCGATTACCTAATTCACCGAAACTCACACGTATACAATCTTGGAAATATTCCACACAGTCTAAAATGTATAAAATATAGCCTAAAGCTTCAATAAAATTTTAATTACACTCGGAAAAACCAAATTCATGCATGAAGTACTAGGACCAAACGACTAGGCTACATGGCCTAGCGTAGGCCAGAATGGCGAATACTTCGCCAAATAATACTAAGCACGAAAGGAAATCCTATGTAAAGCTAAATAGCTAAAATTTATTAAAGCAAAACAACCAGGAATGTCGCTCTGACTAACTAATTTATACCTAGCGAGCGACAGTGTCCAGGACACCTCTGGTAGGCTACGGCTCTTGTATCAAAGATTAATCCTATTAATCACTCAAAATTTTACCAAGAGCCTACATTTATACATAACAGACACTATACTCAACTTATCAGAGGCCAACGAAGACGAAGAAGCCATGAAAAGCCGAATAAATCCAAGATTTGCGAGAAAAACAGGAAAAAACACCGAGTTGTTAAGCTACGCAAAAAGGAATACAGATGGCGCCAGGATTGGCGCCAGGCACGCATACGAATCGGGGGATAGGGAAGCCTTGGGAGCGGCTCCCCTTTTTCTTTCCCGAATTCGTATCTCGTCAATCACCTCCTACGAGACGAAATCTCTGTCCAGGATGTAGATTGCCATGTAACGTGTCTAGAATACGTCCTCTGATATGTCGCGATATCCCTTTCACGAGGGATACTCGCTCCAGGAGTTAGAATTCTGGTACCTTAAGGTAAATTCTCTGGGAATATCGCCGTAGTTGTAATATACCCTAGGAAGGTACCCTATAGGAACTTCCATCAGGACGACATGGCTTGAGCCCAAAAATATATATATATTTATATATATATATATATATATATTTATATATATATATATATTTATATATATATATATTTATATATATATATATATATATATTTATATATATATATATATATATATATATATATATATATATATATATATATATATATATATATATATATATATATATCATGTTAGGGTAAATAGAAATACAGATTTTAATCAACCAAGAGATCAGGCAGGTTTTAGAGGAGGGGATTCAACAACTGACCTTATCCATGTAATTAAACAGCTATTAGAAAAATCAACAGAGCGGAATATGCCAAACCACAATGCATGGCATTTGTAGACTACGAGAAAGTTTTTGATTTTGTGAAAACTTCAGCATTTATAAGTCCTTTAAAGAAAAGGAGTAGATGAATCTTATGTTAGTCCTTCAAAGAAAAGGAGTAGATGAATCTTATGTTAGTCCTTCAAAGAAAAGGAGTAGATGAATCTTATGTTAGTCCTTCAAAGAAAAGGAGTAGATGAATCTTATGTTAGTCCTTCAAAGAAAAGGAGTAGATGAATCTTATGTTAGTCCTTCAAAGAAAAGGAGTAGATGAATCTTATGTTAGAACATTTGAGGATATCTATACAGAAAAAAAAAACAGCCATTATAAAGCTACGTAAATATCGCGAGAAAATCCTGAATGAGATTGCAGTTGTAAAGGGATACCCCATCTCTCCTAAATTATTTACAGGGTGGCTAGATTTTTTTAAAGAATTTAGATTGGGAAAATATAGTAATTAACATTAACAGGGAATAGCTCAGCAACTTAGGATTTGGAGATGACATAATTGTATTTAGTTAATCATGGGAGGAATTATATAAGATGTTAGAAGATATGTAAAGAGAAGCAGAAATATAGGACTGAAAATGAATATAAGTAAGACTAAGATAATGTTCAATGAAAAGGCAAAGAGGACAACGTATAAGGCTTATAAACTCTAGAGATAGTTAATGAATATGCGACAGACTGTTTCCCCAGAACATGAGACCGAAATTAAATGAATGATAATTAGGTGGTCCCACCACTATTACTTTATGCATCAAAACCCAGGAGCCTTACTAAAGCCTTAGAACATAAGCTATTTACAACTCTGAGAGCTATGGAAAGAATAATGAAGAAAATAACACTAAAGAGACGGGAAAAGATTAATATGGATAGGACAGTAAGCTAAAGTAGAGGACATTCTAACATGTAAAAAAAGGAATGGACATGGGCAGGACATATGATGAGAATTACAGATAATAGTTGGACAAAAAGGATAACAGAATAGGCCCCTAGATATATCAAACGAAACAGGTGAAGTAAGCAAAGACGATGGATTGATGAGCTAAGAAAATCTGTGGATATAAACTAGCATAGAGAGACCATAAACAGACACGAGTGGAAGGTTATGTTTGAGGCATTTGTCCTGCAATGGACCAGCTATGGATCATAATGATAAACAGTATACATACACACACACACACATATATATATATATATATATACACACACATATATATATACATATATATATGTATATATATATATATACTGTATATATATATATATATATATATATATATATTTTATATTATATATATATATATATATATATATATATATATATATACATATATATATGTATATATATGTATGTATGTATATAGTTTTCATTCCCAGTATTCACTTCAAAAAGATTCTGTGTATAGTTTATATACTACTATATTTGCTTACATCAGGCAGTATACTGTAGACATTAACAACGGGTCCTTTTAGCGTCCCATTGGCCCCTACATGTCATTCTTCCCTTTTGTTGATTTCTTTCTTCCCACCCTCAGCTGATTTAATACTTCCGTCTTGCTGGTTTCTTTCTTCTCTCTTGCAGATTTCTTTCTTCCCTCTTGCTGATTTCTTTCTTCCCTCTTGCAGATTTCTTTCTACTTGCTTGCTAATTTTTTTTCCATGCCTAATTCTTTCTTCTCTCTTGCTGATTTTATTCTTCCCTCATACTGATTTTATTCTTCCCTCTTGCAGATTTCTCACTTCATTCCCTCTTGTTTAATTCTTTCTTCCCTTCAATATGCTGATTTCTTTCTTCCCTCTGGCTGTATAGGCTCGTAACCTTTACTTCTTGGTGCAACAGCAGGTACCCCATACCCTCCCAGACCCAGGCCTGGCGATATGGTCTAAACTCATAAATTTACGCCTGACAAAGGGTTTACAATAATTATGCAATAGCAGTGATAATTTACAGTGAATTGTAATTTATATGTAGCCTGCAATGTATATACAAATAATAAGAATGATTTCTACACTTTTTTTCTGTGCAGTGCATACAGTAAGTGTTATCGGACTATGATAATCTCGAACGACAAAACTCATTTAATGTACCACACTAATTTATTTTCTGTTTTCATTCCCGCTGTTATATTGTCAGTTTATATGCCATTGCCAACCTTATTGACAAATGCCATTTATTGTATACATGCAATTGTCATTCTTACATGAACCCTTTGGGGACCTATAAATACCTGTGTTGTCAATAAATAAAGTCAGGTGTTTGATAGTTTGGCCTTGTTACATACTTCTGTCAGATCTGTCACTTTGGTGACCTGTGGAGTTCTCTAGCACGCAGTCCACTTCCCAGCTCACTGTTTCATCTACCTTATCCTCTGATGATGTCCACCATCAATCCAGACTCCTCTGTTTGTGCTGCCCCTGTGAAATTCCTGTCCTGCGACAGTAAATATGCATTTGCCTGGTTTAAGCACACCAAGGTTCAGTTCTGCATTAAGGGTGTGACCCACTCAAGCATTAAACCAGACGACGTAATATCTGCAATCTCCAATAACACCTTCCCGGAAATCTCCGATTGGCTTTGTGAGGAAAGGAAAGCTCCCATACAGTATGATACCCTCAAATGATACCTCCTTGAGTGGTACTTACTATCTCCAGCCACTTGTGTATGTAGTCAAGATTTTTTTTACTCTTAATAACCCTTGGGGGATCATAAGATGCCAATTGCCCTCAGAGAAATGACCAATATTGCTCATTTTCAACCTGCTACAAACGGATCTCCTGGTGAAGAGACCCTTATTCATGCCTTTGGGTGCAATGCATGCTGGAACCTGTGCGAGCTGCCCTTCCTGATGTTGACACTATTCCCATGAGGGGACCTGATAACCAGAATCAACTTCTAGAACGTCATCAACCACTCCACTCCAGAAGAAGCGGACAATCATACAACACCGACTGAAGCGGAGGTGAGTGCTGTATGACATTGATGCCCACCTCCCGAAATACCTGTACAGTGACAAAGCCGCCGAAATATATATAAAAGAAATATAAAGATTAAATAAGGTAGATAAAAGATTGTAAGTATCCAAAGAAGAGTATCTCTTACATACGATCTTGATAAAAAGCGGAACTAGAAAGAACGAGAAAATATAAAATGTAAACTTGTGATGTACTAAATATACCTTTTAATTACGACCTCTATTCTTGCGAAACCAAAGACGCAACGTCAAGTGCAAAGTTCGTCTAAAATTAAGTATTTTCGTTCGAATTTCCGAAGTCATTTTGCAGCAGCTACATATCGCAACTTCTGCCGTTACACGAGACCCGGTCCATCTTTGATGTGACAAGGCAGATATCTGAGGTGATTCACTGTAGAGGATGTTGCATTTCTCGCTCGGGTGTTAGAGAGAGAGAGAGAGAGAGAGAGAGAGAGAGAGAGAGAGAGAGAGAGAGAGAGAGAGAAAGGTTAAAAGACCAACTTTAGTTAATTCCTACTATCGCGTGAATATCATTTCTTGTTTTCTATTGTTCGAATTTAGTGTGGTGAGGCGAGATATTTACACGAAAAATATTAGTATGTAACCTTCTTATTGCTTACACCATTGCAAATATCTGAGATATGCTAAAGGAAAATGTAGAATTGACAAGGGAAAGTTGAAGACATTAAAAAATACAACTAAAATTCCTTCCACCATGAAAGAATGCAGTTCTAAATCCCTAGAGACGTGTTCTATTAATTGAATATCAACGTACATCCCATGATAGATCACATAGATATAAAAAAAGTCTCGTTTTTTTATGGATGAAATACTAGAAAAAGTTCTGTTGTTTGTTCCCGAAATATAAACAAAAACTCCATTTCCATTAACAAAAGCGAAGGATTTTATTACCAAAATGTCAGTAAAGTCTCTCTAAAAGTCAGATTTTCCATTAACAGAGTCTTAACAGAAGCTCGTTTTCCCAGCCACAGACAAATGTGTTTCCAACAGCAAATATCCTTATAGGTTTGGTAACTTGCAAAGGGGAACCACTCAGCAAAATATGCTTAGCGACAATTAGACCGAATTCACAACGAGTCCTGTCATTTAGCTGGCGTTCTGCTCGCTCATTCCAAGTATAATTAATGATGTGAGTTCCAAAGGCATCTGGTTTCCATGGCAACGCCTCTCCTTGTGCCAGGCGGGAAAGGAAGACTGATTATGAAAGGGAATTTTGAATTATATTTAAGTATTAATTAAGTACGATTCTGAGTTTGGTACAGAAATTTTGGAAATGGACGGAAAAGTAATTTTCAAGGTGGCTGAACGTGATAGGCTAAGTTAGATATCACTGTTTGGGAGAAATTGGTTTTTACATTATAAATCCACTTATACTTGGAAATGTGGGTGAAATTACTTATTCTTTTAATATATATACAGACGTATATATATATATATATATTTATATATATATATATATATATATATATATATATATATATATATAAAAAAGTATGTATGTATGATCGTCATCATCATCAGCCGTAACTATTCCACTATTCATCATCAGCCGTAACTATTCCACGTGTCTTTCCATTTTTGTCTATTATGGTCATTCTTTGTCAGTTCATACAGGAAAATTTTGTTTAGTTCTCCTATCCATCGTTTTCTCTTCCTTACCCTGCTTCTTTTAAAATCTCTAGGAACCCAATATTATTATTATTATTATTATTATTATTATTATTATTATCATCATCATCATCCAAGCTACAACCCTCGTTGGAAAAGCAAGATGCTATAAGCCCTATGGCACCAACAGGAAAAAATAGCCCAGTGAGGATAGGAAATAAGGAAATAAATAAATGATGAGAACAAATTAACAATGAATCATTCTAAAGACAGCAACAACATCAAAACAGATATGTCATATATAAACTATAAAAAGACTTATGTCAGCCTGTTCAACACAAAAACATTTGCTGCAACTTTGAACTTTTGAAGTTCTGGTGATTCAACTATCCGATTGGGAAGATCATTCCACAACTTGGTCACAGCTGGAATAAAACTTCTAGAATACTGTGTAGTATTGAGCCTCATGATGGAGAAGACATAGCTGTTAGAATTAACTGCCTGCCTAGTATTACGAACAGGATAGAATTGTCCAGGAATATCTGAATGTAAAGGATAGCCAGAATTATGAAAAATCTTATGCAACATACCTAATGAACTAATTGAACGACGGTGCTAAAGATTAATATCTAGATCAAGAATAAGAAATTTAATAGACCGTAAGTTTCTGTCCAACAAATTAAGATGAGAATCAGCAGCTGAACACCAGACAGGAGAACAATACTCAAATCAAGGTAGAATGAAAGAATTAAAACACTTCTTCAGAATAGATTGATCATCGAAAATCTTAAAAGACTTTCTCAATAAGCCAATTTTTTGTGGAATTGAAGAAGACACAGACCTAATGAGTTTCTCAAAAGTAAATTTGCTGTCGAGAATCACACCTAAAATTTTAATTTATACAAACTTAAAGAAACATCATCAATACTGAGATCCGGATGTAGAGGAGCCACTGTCCTTGACCTACTTGTAATCATACTTAGAGTTTTGTTAGGATTCAACTTCATGCCCTATAATTTCAACCATGCACTAATTTTAGCTAAATCTCTATGAAGGGATTCAGCAACCCCAGATCTACATTCAGGGATGGAATTGATGCAAAGAGAGAAGCATCATCTGCACATGCAACAAGCTTGTTTTCTAGGCCAAACCACATGTCATGTGTATATAGTATGAAAAGTTTTTCATAATGTCCTTCTATTATCTGTCATTCTCATGTCCATTTCTTGTTCATATATGTTGTTAGAATATCCTCTACTATAGTTTGCTCTCGTATTGCTCTTTTTCAGTCTCTTGGTGTTATTTCCATCATTATTCTTTCCATTGCTCTTTGAGTTGTAACTATCTTATGTTTATAAGTATTTACTAAATCTCCAAGGTTCTGAAGCATAAATTAAAACTGGTAGGACCATCTGATAAAATACTCTTGTTTTAGACAAAGTGGCATTTTACTTTTCATAATCGTATTTTGTTTTCTAAAAGCTCTCCATCCCATTCTTATTCTTTTAATTTTGGTCTTGGGTCCTGGGAAAACACTTACTGTCTGTTCTAAGTACGTATATTCTTTAACAATCTCTAGAGGTTCATCCATAACCCGTATTTATTGTCTCTATGTATTTTCATTGAACATTATCTTAGTTTTACTCATTAAATTTTCAATCCTACATTTCTGCTTTCTCTATTCAAATCTACTATCATATTTTGCAATTCTTCACTTGATTCAATATATAGAACTATGTCAACTGGAAATCTTTAAGTTGTTAAAGTATTCCCCATTAAAATCAATTCCTATATTTTTTAATCTAAATTCTTAAAAGTATGTCACAAATTTCCCTTTAAGATAGATATTTTTTGTCAGAGTGATTTGATATAAAAAAGCTGTCTGTATATATATATATATATATATATATATATATATATATATATATATATATATATATATATATATATATATATTTTACCCAAAAACCGATAAATCGGTTGGAACTTTTGACCGGGGAAACGTCTGTCTATATCCGAACATAACTTGACAACAAAACGTTTACCCGATTGAGCGGTTTAAAGAATTGATATAAAAATTTTAACCGGGTGTTGCCGGTCGCTTGCTTTTGACATTACCCATAGTCATAGACAGACGTTTCCCCGGTCAAAAGTTCCAACCGATTTATCGGTTTTTGGGTAAAATATCACTCCTTTTTTACGCAAGCGTATTGATTAACTAGTTTATAGTCATATCTTCAAAATGTGAGGTCAAACATGTCTATAACTTATTATTCAGAAGCTGAGAAATAAACGTTGAAAGTTCGCTTAAAGATGTCAGTTTGATGCCTTTTGAAACTTAAGTACGTGACTACAGCCTTCGTGATTACCGCAAAACATTCCCACATAGCCTAATACACAATTTAAAACATAATCTACAAAACCTGAGGTCGAACAGCTATCTAGCTCATTCAGAAGCTAAGATTATAGAGTTGAAACTTTGCTAAAAAGCGTCTATCCATGACTATATCGAACACCTGAAAGTTGACGTCATTTTTGCTATTTTTTTGCATATTTCTGACGTCATATTTCACGAACCTTTTAAGATAGGGACTTGAAACTTTTAGGATCGTCTAGTTAAATTGAATAGAACTAAATCCTAGAGTTTCAAGCTTATACTATGTCCGGAAAGCACTTTTCTGAAAACCCGGTATTTCTGGTTTACGTAATCGTAAATAACAACACTGGCAGCATTTTTGCTGGTTCCCCGGTCGCGCTTGCCAGCGCTGTGATGTATGTATATTTATTGAACAGACGAATACGTATATAAATACAAACATTCCTAATGAAAATTAACATTTGTTTAAAAAATTAAAACGTAGTGAATAAGTCTCCCTGTACACAATGGGGTCTTTTAAATCTCTACTTCCGGGTGGCGTAGACCGGTAGTCAGCAAACAGTTTTTATTTGTAGGATATCAAAATATACAAACTTTTTCTATATACAATGGCGATTGAAAATATGTCATTAACTCGATACCTTTGCTGTTTAAAGGTTTAAAGGCCACTCATGAATGGCAGAGGCAAGGGACATTGAATTTGTCCTATCAAGCAGGACAGTGCCCTAGAGACTGACCACTTATATGAATGATCAGCGCTCAAGCCCCTCTCTACCCAAGCTAGGACAATGGAGGGCCAGGCAATGTCTGGTCTTGATTCGCAAGTAGCCATATAGGCTCCCCCAAACACCCCCATTCTTAGCTCACAAGGATGGTGAGGTTGTAGCGACCAAAGGAACTAACGAGTTTTAGCGGGACTCGAACCCCAGTCTGGCGATCACCTGTCAGGGACGTTACCACAGAGGCTACCACAATATATGCCGTGGCGTATATTCTGATTCACAGAAATTGCCATAAATTCATAACTATGATTTAGTTAACTCAAAGCTGTCTTTATCTTCTACAAGAGAACATGGTTAGGATGATCGTAGGTGAACTTGAAGAATATCCTTGTTATCTAACGATAGCAAATAAGTAGTAGTTTGTTGAAAGTTGCGATATATACTGCAGTGAGAACTATAACTGACTGGGCATTAGCGAGTTTTAGCATTGATATGTGTGGGTTGATTAAAGGGACTTTCATGAATAATTTTACCACGTATGTCTCAAATATTTTTCTTTCAGCTTTCCTGTCTCCTTGTCCATGAAGGAACACAATAGCTGACTGACTAACGTCGTGCGCCGCAAAGGGTGTGAAGATGAAAATAACATTATGGCAATTTTCATGTAACTAAGCAACGACGTTCAGTCTAACTTTTTGTTTACTTATTTTACATAGATTTAAAGGAGTTTCAAGCTTATATCTTTTTTTCTATTAAATGCATATAATCATGGATGATTGGAAAATCGCAAATTAGCATTTTTTTTTTTTCATATAATTTTATTATGAAAACGATAGAGAGCGAGAGCGGAACCTCCAAACAGTGAAAACCCTAAGAGCAATTTTTGATTAATAAAGAAAATGTCGTGAAGGCAAAGTAAACGAAACTGGAGTCAAAACATAAAATTTTAGATTTAGGGAAATGAAAAGAGGAAGTTTATTACTATTATCGTTATGATTTTTATTATTACTATTCACGTATACTACGAAAATTAGGTCTAAAGTAATTATATACCATGCGAAAACTTGGACTAGAACGAATGCAATTCTAAACGAGTTAATCATTAACTTTTTGAATCGGCATGTATGAACACTTGGTTTCAGAAGTTGGATAAGCACCTGATTGCCTATGGGAGTGGAAGAGTGGAAAGCCAAATAGATTACACCCTGGTTAGATGAGTTAGAAAAACAAAAAAAGTGATGACCTGTAATGGGATTTTAGGCTTCAGAAAACTTGCAAATCAGATAATACAGGATATGTATACACTGCATCCATAATGGGTTTTATATAATGTACTTTAGGTTTTAAATACATATTTATACCGTTACGCAGATGGGAAGATATATGGATGCGAATAGTGTTTTATTATACTTTTCGTTTATTTATTTCCTTATTTCCTTTCCTCACTGGGCTATTTTTTCCTGTTGGATCTTATAGCATCTCGCTTTTCCAACTAGGGTTGTAGCCTTGTTAGTAATAACGATAACAACAACAACAACAACAACAACAACAACGAAATAGGGAGAAACAAGGTAGAGCTGGAATCTTAGGAAGAAGTATTATTAAAGGAAGAACAATAGATATATGTTAATGGCAAACTAAACCTTCTGAAGCATCAGGCCCTTAAAGAGCAATCAAAATCGGCAGGGAGAAAAGCAGAAATAATCGCGTATCTCACCATTAGCGGAAGGCTCCACTAATTATCTGAATTTATGAAGACAGTCTGAAAGCATGCAGTGAGTAATGGGACAACAAGACTGAATAATGCACTTTGGGCTACATAAATTATGAAATATATTGCCCATTCGGTTTTTATCTTCATACAATGGAAGTCTAAGAGTCTCTTGATATATTACAAATATATTTTTGGATGATTATATTTTTCCCTAGAGATGATTAAGACGAACAGGATATTCTGAATGTGTTAGATTGATTGATTATTACTTTTTTATTTGTTTTTATTTGTTTATTGATTACCTGCTTTACACAACTGGGGTTACAGCATCGTGGGTTATCGACGATGGATATGTTTAATGATAGTATATTTATAATCTTTTATCTAAGACTGCTTAGACACTCATACTTAGACTCCCTAAATTTTGTTTTTGGATCCTTTATCTATTTTCTAGGATTTAACTAAATATATATTTTAGGCTTTTGGATTAGTCATTAAGACTATATTCTGAATATTTTCAAAATTAAAAATAAAAAAGGGAAACTAGGACCGGCCTGGCAAAGTGATAACTAGTAGGCGTTCAGAAAAATATGTTTCTTATTGATTTTGAATTATCATCATCGTCATCATCATTATCATATCCTCCCACGCCTATTGACGCAAAGGGCCTCGGTTAGATTTTGCTGGTCGTCTCTATCTTGAGCTTTTAATTCAATACTTTCCCATTCATCATTTACTTCGTGCCTATGCATATTTTGAATTGTGTTTCAAGAGGAAACTAGACCATGTGTTATATATCTAATATGGCATAGTAGACACTCATCTCGTATGTTTCACCTCTCGATTATTGAATTTGATTTTATATCGGCTCAATATAAAATTGTAGTTATATTGGAACGTATACTAATAAAAGGGTTCTTCCCTCCAATGTCTCGGGTAGCTGGGTATAGCATTCTGGTGAAGGATTATGGCCCACCTTTAAGGTTGGACTAGCACGCCAATAAGCTTAATGTCTAAATAAAAATACAACAATAAAAATGCAACCGTTTCTAGTCCGCTGCAGGACAAAGGCCACAGACATATCTTTATTCATGTCTGAGCTTTGGCCAGTTTTCACCACCACGCTGGCCAGTGCAGATTGGTAATGGTGGGAGATTTTTAAACCCTTTCACCACGTTAAGGTATCCCCGTTAAGTAGGGGAAATAATAATACAGTTCTTCAAAGATTGAACAGAATCGTTTATAGAATAAATTATCATGTCGAGAGTGCCACCAAAATACCATTGGAAGAATGAGAGGCACAAAAGGTTCCTAAGTGAAAAAGAAGAAATTTTAATTATTATATGGTCGCTCTGTAATTGAACAGAGATCCTTTTATCAAACAGGTATGTAGGCTTATTTCTGTTAAGATTTTTTATATCGGTAATAGATACAAGTTGTCCCTTTTTTCGATGTATTGCGTATGATTATAAAATGGTATTTTTATTTTCTGTTCCCTACTCTATTCACAAAACATCTTAATCCTTAAAACTACATAAAGATAGTGAGGAAATTCCGATTGAGAAAGGAATTAGGGAGACCCCCATCTTTTAAATTACTGACAGCGTGCCTAGAATATATCTAAGGAATTTAGAATATTTAAAATATAGGAATTGATATTAATGGGGAATACTTTGATAACTTATTTTTTTGCAGATGACTTTTTGCAGATGACATAGTTTATTTTATTGAATCATGGGAGGAATTGCAAAAGATCATAGAAGATTTGAATGTAGAAAGCAGAAATATAGGACTTGAAATGAATTTGAGTAAAACTAAGATAATCACGGTTAGGGAGGAAACCTGTAGAGATTGTTAATAAATATTCGTACTTTGGACAGACAGTAAATGGGTTTCCCCAGGGCATGAGATCGAAATTGAAAGAAGGATGAGCATGGAATGGAGAGCATGTGGTAAACAAAATGAGATTATGAAAAGCTTAATTCCGCTCTCTCTAAAAAGAAATGTATTTAATCAGAGATGTTTCTACCAGTATTAATTTGTGTATCAGAAACTTAAACCTTATGAAAGCCTTAGAACATAAGCTAGTTACAACTCAAAGAGCAATGGAAAGAATAATGATGAGAATAACACAAAGAGGCAGAAAAAGAGCAACATGGATACGAGAGCAAACTAACATGGATACGAGAGCAAACTAAAGTAGAGGATATTCTAACAACATTTAGGAAAAAGCAATGGACATAGGAATGACATATAATGAGAATGACTGATAACAGACGGACATGAAGAATAACAGAATGGGTCCATAGAGGTTGCAAATGAAGCAGAGAATAGAAGACGATGGATTGGCGAGCTAAGAAAATTTTAGAGTATAGGCTGGCATAGAAAGACCATAAACCGAGTGGAAGGTCATGTTTGAGGCCTTTGTCCTGCTGTGGCCTAGCGACGGCTAATGATATATATATGTATATATATATATATATATATATATATATATATATATGTATATATACATATATATATATATTTATATATATATGTATTTATATATATATTTATATTTATATATATATTTATATATATATATATATATATATATATATTTGCATATATATATTTATATATATAATATGTGTGGCCTAGCGACGGCTAATGATATATATATATATATATATACATATATATATATATTTATATATATATATATATATATTTGTATTTATATATATTTATATATATTTATATAGATATATATATATTTACATATATATATATATACATATACATATATATATATATATATATATATATATATATATTTATATAATATATATATGTATATATATAATATATATATATATATGTATATATATATGCTATATACATATATATATGCTATATACATATGTATATATGTTATATATATAATATATGTATATATATAATCTCTCTCTCTCTCTCTCTCTCTCTCTCTCTCTCTCTCTCTCTCTCTCTCTCTCTATATATATATATATATATATATATATATATATATATATATATACATATATTGTATAGTATGTATATATCTTTAAACATGTAGCCTAACGATGAATGTTTTTTTAGACATTTGGGTACAATTGCCCCACATTGCCTCTCCTGTAAAGTTACAAAAATCAGTTATTATTCGTTTGGTAATTTACACAAACACGCCTTTTAAACCCACGGCCAACCCTCCTCTTTTATCCTAACTAGATGGCACGTTGTAGTCATCTAAATAAATCTTAAGTAAATCATTTTAGAAAGAATAGGCGTACAAGGAAAGGCCTCTCCGCCGCCTCTCTACAAAAATAAACAATTTATCTGCTGCCTCGAGGATATTGAAAAATATACGATCCCTTCCTCCCTGGCGAGCAGAAGGCTCTCAAAATGGAGTGATTTTCTGCTCCATTGTGTCCGTGGTGACTATGTGTGCGTCTTGCGCCTCCTGAATATGCTGATAAGGCTTCGGAGGACTTGGGGAAAATATCAGGAAATGTGCCGTTACATAAGGCAGACTCGAAAGTGGTTATTCGATATTATTATCGCTACTCACGGGAAGCAAGACGACCTCCTTCTCTACTCACAAGCCAAACGACCTCCTTCTCTGAGAGTAAAGAACTTAACAACAACCAAAACAAATTCATTTTTTAGTTTTACTTTGTGTGTGTGTGTGTGTGTGTGTGTGTCCTATTCCGTTCCCATTACTGCTAAGACAAACTACCTTCTGGCCTACCTTGTATATCCTTCCATCCTCCAAGCGGCCGTATTTGTAGTTAACTTTATTCCTTTTTTACCCCTCGTGTTGTATTTTTTATTCTTTAGATCTTCTCTGGTTTAGTGGTTGTCTCCTTGCATTTAAACCTTGTCATTTCGGGTGAGCTGGTATAAACGCCCCTGTTGGCGTCCTGCTGGACGGGAGATACCGCTGAAACTCGATAGTTTCTGTAACCTCACCATCCTTGTGAGCCGAGGATGGTAGGGGTGTTTGGGGGAACCTATATGTCTACCTATCAGTCATCAACAGTCATGGCCTGGCCCTCCCTGGTTCTAGCTTGGCTGGAAAGTGGGCTTGGCCTTTGATTATATGGATATATATAGCCAGTTTCCATGGCATTGTTTTGCTAACCAGTGCTTTGTTACTGTCCTTTGACTCTTCCATTCATGAACGACCTTTAAACAGTCATCGATTTGTAGTCACTTTACCGTCCCAACCCGGCTCCACGTTAGGTTTATTTATATATAGTTTATATTTGTATTTTTTATCAGAGACAAATCATGATTTGCCAAAATTCACCTTACATTTAACATTTACTTTTTTCCTATTTCTGTCATTCTTTGTAACCGTATTTATTTGTACCAAAAGTCTCTTTGACTTTGTTTTAATAATCAATTTTGACGTTCTCATAACAACAACAGACGTTTATCATCTCTTTGTGAAAGCTTTATTTCCTAGAAATACTGATATAGAATTACAATTCAACCATTCCATGACTAGGCCCTCTGAATGAGTGCCATCGATGTTAATGGCATAGCGTAGGTAAAAATAAAGTTGAAATATGGACAAACATAAATAAAGGGGGTTAGGATGACAGTGCATATAAGGAAAATGTTTCTGACGGTATTTTCCGAAAATGTGTCAGTATGCAGAGTATCTCGGTTAGATCGACGAGTTGTTGATGACTCTTTTGTGTTTTCAGTGGCTATGGCACTAGAGGGTTTATCAACTCTCTCTCTCTCTCTCTCTCTCTCTCTCTCTCTCTCTCTCTCTCTCTCTCTCTCTCTCGTTCCAGGTGTTGCCTTCCTGTTTTGGCAGATTATTTTTGTGACGCGGTATCTACCCCATGTAGATGGGTATCTTCACTGGCTGTAAACCACCGCGATTATCTGTCAATCATCTGCAAGCTTCACTGCCTTGATGAAAAGAAACAATCTCCTGTCAATTCCTTTCCAGTACGGGATTGAGCCCAAGATATATGTCCATATTTAAGGTAAACTTAACTTGGCATTGATTCGTATGGTTTTCCACGACTGTGTGTGTAAATTCGCCCATGATTTTTATGTTTGTTAATGCATTCATTAACATTTCTTTTTGTAATGGTTGGCAGATAAAGAGAATCGGCGTTTATTGTTGATGTAATACAGTATGTCTATGTGGTTTGTATGTGATTGTATGTGCCGCACAGCCTACAGATTTATGTTTTAATTTCATGTGATATGTCATAATATATCACTCGTTGATTGATCACGTCCAGCGAGCAACTTTATTAACAACATCTCTCTCTCTCTCTCTCTCTCTCTCTCTCTCTCTCTCTCTCTCTCTCTCTCTCTGAAAATCTATGTTCAATAATATATTTTTAGTAAAAGTAACTTAGTGTTTATATTTTTTTTTAGATTAGTATAGTTTTATCTTTATCAAATCACATGATTATTGATATATTATGTTATAACTAATAATTCGAATTTTTTTTTTTAATTTTGTCTTGCATTTACTTAGATGGTTGACATTATCAGCAATTCACATTGCAAATACAGTTTTTTTCATACCTATTTATGTACAAAAATTCATATAAAAAAATATATGATATATACTTATATGTGTGTATACACATGCGCACATATAGGCACTTCTCAGTAGGCTTTGTCTTTTGGGATGAGGTTTTCATCCCCTTACGCTTCTCGATTCCATCTGCGACCATGCACAGTCAATAGGTACCCAATTTATTGCTTATGTCAACAACAACAGGGCACAATGGGAGATTTTATGCTAGTTAAGTTGGACCTCAGAAGTCTTGTCTAACCAATGTGTTTAGAAGTTTCCCTCAGTAAGGCAACAGTTTGGTGATAATTAAAGTCATTGTTTTCCTCAGTAAGGCAATAGTTTGGTGATAATTAAAGTCATTGTTTTCCTCAGTAAGGCAACAGTTTGGTGTTAATTAAAGTCTTTGTTTTCCTCAGTAAGGAAATTCAAGTCTTTATTTTCCTCAATAAGGCTACAGTTTGGTGATAATTAAAGTCTTTGTTTTCCTCAGTAAGGCAATAGTTTGGTGAGAATTAAAGTCTTTATTTTCCTCAGTAAGGCAATAGTTTGGTGATGATTAAAGTCATTGTTTTCCTTAGTAAGGTAAAAGTTTGGTGACAAAGTCTTTGTTTTCCTCAGTAAGGCAACAGTTTGGTGATAATTAAAGTCTTTGTTTTCCTCAGTAAGGCAACAGTTTAACTGTTTGGTGATAATTAAAGTCTTTGTTAAATCGAAAACATAACGTATAAAACGATCTGACCTTTTCCCATTTAGTTCTTGAGCCGTTGATGGAAAAAAATAATGGTGTTTTCGGAGTGAGGACGGTCTGTGAGATTTATTAGGTGCATAAAAGAAATCGCGAGAAAATAGAGTCGTTCAAGGCATAGAGAAAACAACTAAGAGAGAGAGAGAGAGAGAGAGAGAGAGAGAGAGAGAGAGAGAGAGAGAGACGCCACTCGGGTATTGGGAGAGGGATTAATCATACCTCGATGAGAGGGAGGTGCGTGTGTGTGCGTATCTATCTAAAGTTTTAGCTGTCACTTTACTACGGGTTGCGTACACTAGTATATATATTTAATCTGTATATTAGATATCAAGTTCACTGAGGGGTACCATGGTAATGAGTTACCACAAGGGGTATTATGTATTTATACTCCTACACTGATTGAGCTTCCTCTTTGTTAACAAATTCCTGTCGATTTCGGTTTCTCTACTTCGTGGAAATCAATCCATCCCCACCAGGACTACATAGTGCTATATTGGACACGTACAAATATGTTGATACATGTCCCGAGCTTTCACTGTGGAGATGGACTAATTTCTATTCTAGATCCTCAATACTCCCGGGAATATATTTAATAGAGTCAAAATAAGTTTTTTTTTTTTTCTTTTCTTTGATGTCCGAGTGCTGTAAGTCAACTTTTGCACTTTTACAATACCAGCCCTAAAAGGTCAATCCGGCAGTGAGCTCTTACAAACACTTATATAAAAGAATTTCCATTTGATGTATTTATTCCAATGTTCTTGTTAAATCGGTATCAAGAAGTGTTTTGTATATATATATATATATATATATATATATATATATATATATATATATATATATATATGTGTGTGTGTGTGTGGGTGTGATTGTATAATATACAGTATGTATTTATGGTTGTATATGTAGTGTATATATATGTGTATATATATATATATATATATACATATACACATATATAGAAGAATCGTATGTTAGAACACTTGAAGATATCTATACAAGTACATCATTCCTAAAACTGCAAAAAGATAATGAGAAAATTCAGATTGAGAAAAGAGTTAGACAGGGAGACTCAATATCTCCTAAATTATTGACTGCATACCTAGAAGTAGTTTTGATAATTTAGCTTGGGAAAATTTAGGAATTAATATTAAAGGGGAATACCGTAACAACTACAGATTTGCAGATGACATGGTTGTCTCTAGTGACTCGTGGAAAGAATTACAAAAGATGATAGAAGATTTGAATAAAAAAAGCAGAAATGTAGGACTGAAAATGATTATGAGTAAAACTAAGATAATATTCAATGAAATGCAAAGAAACAACAAATAATAGTTATGGACAAACCTCTAAAGATTGTTGATGACTATACATACTTATGAAAAACAGTAATAAGTGTGTCTGCAGGACACGAAACTGAAAATAACAGAACGATAGGCATGGGAAGTAGAGCATTTGGTAGAGCATTTGGTAAACGAAATAAGATTATGAAAAGTGAAATGCCACTTTCTCTGAAAAAAAAAAAGTATTTAATGAGATGGTCCTAGCAGTATTAACTTATGCATCAGAAAATTAGAACCTTACTAAGGCCTTAAAACATAGGCTAGTTCTGAGCAATTCACTAGTCATCCATACTGTTTTCCTGGCATGGTAATCAACTGGAAGAGTTTTTTGTGTCCCTGTTCTTGAAGCATTGAAGTTTCTGGGATTTTCTGATCACAAACGATGAGATTTTTTCTCTGGTCATTGACGCACACAAGGCAACAGTTGGGCGTTCCTTCCGTTGTTTGCTGCCAGCAGAATCTGTCCCTTTCGCATGAATGTTTTTGTCGTTGTTAGAGTTGCGATAAAACAGCTGACTTTCGTCCATGTTGAAAATGTCTTTTGGTTCGTAACCAGCACACAAAGATGGAAGTTTCGTTTTTCAGCCATTTACGACGGATGTGTCAAAGTCCTCCTTATTGTCGCTAGTTGTTCCCAGCTCGGTGTTACAATGTTTCAAAGAGCTTTCCAGCCAGCCGTTTGATGCGTGGAAGAAATCAACTGTAATGTCGCTGGTAAACTGGAGTGCTTTTTTTCTGTAAAATAAAAGCAGAATACAAAATTATTTGCATATGTAATGTTTAATAAATATTTTTAAGCACAATTTCACACATAAAATGTGGTTACTTCTATAAACTAATGCCAGGTCAGCTTATTGATTTCTTCATTGCCAGTTTTATGGGCTTTCCACTCTTGGTCATAATCATTTAGCACTTTAGCCTTTTGTTTGACAAGTCGTCGTATCTGGTCTTTGCTAACTCTAAACGCATCGCCAACTTTACTGGAGCTTTGAATCTTATCATACATTTAAATCCCTTTCACTTTGTCTGCAAGCATTCAGCAAAACAGTTTTTTTTTTCGACTTGTTCAACATTTTCAAGCAGCTTGTAAAACTTTTTTGAAATCTAGTAAAAGATCTTGTAAATCAAGCATTAGATATACTGAATATTGATATTGGTCTGCTTGGGACATTACATTGATTTACGATCTTTGCAAACTAGTGTGAAGTATGGGTATCAGTACCAGAGGCCTATTACCAGGTACTTAATATCGATCAAAAAGACCTATCAGATCACTTTGGCAATTAACACGTGGCTTCACCAACAAACATGGCAATTAACACGTGGCTTCACCAACAAACATGGCAGTTAACACGTGGCTTCACCAACAAACATAAACAAGGGTGTTGTGGGCTCCGCCTCTATTTCTTAAACATAACAAATAATTGGTTAATTAAATAGTAACGATAATCTCTCGCTTGAGCGGTGGAATGTTGATCGCTCTTAGCGATGGCAGCCGCTGACTCGTTTCCTGCTGCCACTCAAGGACAGTGCCTTCATAAAGTTCAGACTGGAAATTGCTGGCACTTGGTTGGGTTGGGTCGGGGTAGCGGTTACGCAGGGCAGTTTACATCATAAAGATATCCGGACTTAGAAAAAGTGGATTGCTAGGGCAAGTGGACCACTGTCTAGGTTTGACTGTATATATATATATATATATATATACATATATATATATATATATATATATATATATATATATATATATATATACATATATATACATATATATATATATATATATATATATATATATTTATATATATACATACACACATATATGTATATTTATATATATATATACGTACACACACACACACACACATATATATATATATATTTATTTATATATACATACACACATATATGTATATTTATATATATAAGTACACACACACGCACACACACACACACACACACACACACATATATATATATATGTATATACTGTATATATATGTATATATATATATATATATATATATATATATATATATATACACATATATATATATATACACACACTTTGTATGCATACATGTGTATTATGACAGGCTTTTGAACTCTCTTCCTGCTTCCCTTTTCCCTAAGCCTAAGATATAGAATTATGTGTGTAATGTAAGTGTGTCACCTCCCTTTTGCCCTCTTATTACTTTTCTTATTTATTTCCTATTTGGTCGATCATACCTTATTCCCCGAAACAATTCCATACATCTTAATAAGTCTATTTTGATATTCCGTTTACTTTAATAATTTAATGGTTTTAAAATTTCGGAATTTTTATATATTTTAAAATTTCATGCATTTTTATTAACACGTTTTGGCAAATCATTGATTTTGAAAAGATAGAGCAAACATTCATTAATTTATGCATTTTAACATCAGTTAATTGGTGTGATTATTCTTTATAAAGTCCCCTAATTATTGTGATTAATCTTTATAAGGCCCCTAATTATTGGGATTATTTTCTATAAACCCCCCCCCCCACCCCACCAATAAAGACTATACTTCATACCTATAAAACTTATAGTTTTCAATTACAGTCCCTTTGAAATAGTGCGATATTCTCACATTTCTGTTTTTATTAATCTGGAAGGAAATTTCCATATAGCCTATTTGTGACCTCCCAAAATCATATATATCCTTTTAAGTCCAATGTAATTATGCCTTATTTCTATTTACTTAATTTATAAGTATTACATGAAATCAATCTTTGGGGATTTTATATTCTCACTCCTGTAGCTCATTTGCATGCAAGGATTTGCTTTTCCCGAGCAACTGCCGACACCCACTACGGAGGTAAACCTCATCTCTTCTTGATCAATTAAATCCAGTTATCATCTGTATTCTCCTGCAGGGGTTGACATTTTTCCACATTAGGGAATCACATCTTTGAACGAGTTATAATTTTAAATGGAACTCGCCGGGCAAAGAAGGCAATCTACATTCTCTTCCATTTCATAAGTTTCTCCTTAAGTTGAAGGGTGATAAGCTGGACTCAGATGGGATGCGGAGAAAAGTCCTTAATGATCATATCAGCCAACGGGGAGGGAAGGAGATTCAGAATGATATTTCTTTTTTCTTTTATTCAGGCGTAACGAGGGGGTTCGAATAATTACATTTGCAACGAGGAGCATTACGCAAGACGTATCACGATTGATAGCTATACTTTTATGTAGGGAGGGAATATGAGGTATGCTGTTAGTGAAATTAGCAGAGAGAGAGAGAGAGAGAGAGAGAGAGAGAGAGAGAGAGAGAGAGAGAGAGAGAGAGAGAGAGAGAGAGAGAGAGAGAGAGAATCATCCACACAAAGGAAACTATTAGCAAAGTATTTTATACAAATGAGGAAATTATTTTACAGATGTAATTTCTTTTACTCTACTAGCAATAAAAATGTGGCCTTTATAGACACAAACACACACACACATACACACACACTCTCAAAGAAAAAAAGTTCCAAGACTTCGTGAAGTAAAACTGTAAGTGAATATTAGCAAGTACCAGTAAGATGCCTCATATTTCAGTTTTAGTGTAAGAACAACTTTTTTTTTTTTTTTTTTTTTTTTTTTTCTCTCCAAGGGGCACTTTCTTTCCGTCAGTAATATAGCCTCGGCCCTTTAGGGTGCTGATGTTTTTAACGTCTTTCCCTTCTTTCGTTATTAAGTCACACTTTGTTTAATGTTTTCTTTTGGGTTTGGCCTCGATAGGGACTTTAGGCTGCCGTCGTAATTGTCTTTTTTATTCGTAAAATGCTTCGGAATTTTGTCTGTGGTTGCGTAACACCCTTCATTCAGTTATTTTTTGAAGGCAAAGGTAAATAGGTTTACACAAATACATTTATATATATATATATATATATATATATATATATATATATATATATATATATATATATATATATATATATTCCGTTCTCATATGGAGAACGGAATATGCAATGGAAGATGAAATATCATAAGAAGAAGAAAGGATTAATAAGGTAAAATCATTTATGTACTTAGGAAGAATGATCACTAACATAGGGTCTTTAGAATTAGAGTTTAGTGAAAGATTGAAGAAACCAAATCAGACAATGGCTAGGTTTAGTAAAATTGGGAAATCAAATCGCTTGAAATTACATAAAAAATCAGGCTCCATATCAGTTTAGTGAGATCGGTGTGACTCTATGAACATGAGTCGTGGAATGACAATGAGACAATCTCCATTAGATTTTGTAGATTTGAGAACAAATCCCTCAGAAGAATATTGGGGGTTAAAAGGCAGGACAGGATTAGAAATGAAACTATAAGAGAGATTACCCAGTGCCGTATGTGGATGAGATCATGTTGAGGGGTAGATGGAGATGGTTTGGGCATGCTCTTTGCAGTCCTCAAAAGAGATTAGTTCACCAAACAACTACGCTCCACAAGGCATTAGAAGAGCTGGAAGAACCAGGCCTACAGGGCAGAGGACTATGAAGTGTAAAGTTGGAGATAATAAATGGAGAATTAAAAGCTCAAGATAGGGACGATTGGCGACATCTAACCAAGGCTCTTTGCGTCAATAGGCGTAAGAGAAATACATAAATACAAACATACATACATACATATATATATATATATATATATATATATATATATGTGTATATATACAGTATATATATATATATATATATATATATATATATATATATATATATATATATGCGTGTGTGTGTACATATATATTATCTATACACGTAATTATTTTCACTTTTCACCTTAGATTGGATGGTTCCATATGTCATACATCCTTTCGGATATGGATATGTTCCTTGTATAACCAATTTATATATATATATATATATATATATATATATATATATATATATATATATATATATATATAACTGGTGTGATTATGTAATATATATATACTTGTATACCTGAAACATCAAATCGTTGAATTAAATGATTCTAATAAGGAGTTAAATATCGTCAAGGAGAGAGAGAGAGAGAGAGAGAGAGAGAGAGAGAGAGAGAGAGAGAGAGAGAGAGAGAGAGAGAGAGAGAGAGAGAGAGAGAGAATATTACCAAAAGAAATTCCGTTTGAGCTTAGTACTTGATAAAAAAGTGAAAGAAGTTGAGAAGAAAAAGAGAGTTGTTGTCACTGTAGAGGCTAAAAGCGTATTCTATCCTAAAGAAGTGAATAGTTCCCAGGATTCCATTTTCCTTTCCTATTTAGGCGAATAAAGAGAGCTCATCGTCTCTTCGGATCTTTCTCTCTTCGTTATTCAGTGAATAGAAATGAAGACGGCCATTGTTCCTTCATCTTAAATGACCTCTCTGTAATGACTTTTTTTATATTTTATGAAAAAGACAATATCCTGCTTTCGAAATATAATGGTATAAAAAACCGGGAGAATTTTATGAATGCTTTTCATCTATTCATTAGCCACTGCTTATTCTTTAATCATTTCCTGTAATTATTTAATCTTTGTGTGTGTTGATATACACACATTAGTTCCAAACCCGTATAAAAGGACTCTGAGAGTAGGGTTAACTTTCCTTCCCGAATCATGAAAATACCAAGCCATCGCTACAGTCAGAATCTTAAGGTTTTTATGTCCCTTTTCCACTAACAGTGGAGGTAGTTTGTTTGCCACCGGGTGGGGAATTGTAGAAAGTCAACCATCCAAGGATTAACCAAAGTCAATTTAGTGAACGTTTTCTGGTGGTCATAAACGTAGTTAATGAAATAGTTCATATCTTAGTTCGTTCTTCTGATTATTGTAAACAAAACTTAGAATCCCCTACAAGTGTCATAACCTTTACCATATCCTATCCGAATTCTTTATAACTGAAGCTTAACGAAAATAATCGGAACTAGGAAATTTTCATAATACATGAAAAGGGGAAGCATCTGGATTAAACTTGGATAAACTGTGATAAATAAGAAAAATTGATATAATATAATTGAGGATTTAATTTCAAAGTGAATTGTGTTGCTGGCTCAATCGACTTTGATAGTAAAAGAAACATATCAATAACTACAATCTTACACGGGATTCTTAAAGTTCATAAGAGGTATTATTGGTGCTCGAACGGATGTTAATCGCTCGACATCTCTTTTTAGATCTAACTGTACAAGAAATCATAGCAGATTTTATAACATAAATAACGATAACCACCTGGAAAATGCGCTCCTCTATCTCAAGGAAATGCCCACATTTTTCAGTCTTGCGTTTAATTTCCTGAGATGTCTGATGTAATCTTGCAAATGCACTTCGGAAAAGGATGCATATATCATGATTTCGGGATGATGTTCTTGGCAATGACCACAATATTTTATTTGTAAAAGTTGGGGATCTCCTGAAGAAGGAATACTTCCTTTGGTTTATTTGGATGTAAAGTATGGATTATATCATGGAAGTTGCGTGCACACGAAGACACTCACGTGCGCACATGTGTGTATGTACATACATGCATATATATATATATATATATATATATATATATATATATATATGTATGTATATGTACATATATGATATATATATATATATATATATATATATATATATATATATATATATATATATATATATACATACATATATATATATTGACAAAAATTAAGGTGTTGTTGGTACTAATGATTAATTATTGGATTACGTTTGTTAAAAATAACGTAAAATACTTGAAATAAGAGAAAAATTTACAAATATACGGACAAGAAAGTGACAGGTTTGGTGTTAATACATTTTTTCAACTTTTGACTATTTATATATGAATGGCTGGAGGAGACATCTCAATAGATAGTTATATTAGTTTGTGTAACTCTCCCAAGGAAGTGTCAAGCTAGATAAGGAAAATTGGATCCCCAAATTGCTTCTAGCATTTGTATAAAAGTAAGAAACAACTAGACGCGCTGGGTAAGCTGTAATGGCAGTCCAACAACTAATTTCAAGACTCAAAAATTAAGGGGGAATATTTTTACGAACGGGGAGGGGGTGACCCAACTAAGACAATTTATTTTAATGTTACTGTTCTTAAAATATTTTATTTTATCTTGCTTCCTTTCCTCACTGGGCTATTTTCCCTATTGGGGCCCCTGGGCTTTTAGCATCCTGCTTTCCCAACTAGGGTTGTAGCTTAGAAAGTAATAATAATAATAATAATAATAATAATGATGATGAATGTACTCTCATTAAAACGACCTAAAAGAAAGCTATTCTGTAAAAGAATTCACTAAAATATGTAAAGCGAAATGAGAGAAAACTCTAAAACTTGGGAAATGTGTCTTCCAATGAGGTTTCCCGGGATTAGCAGCGTTGAGTTTTTATTTGCTATGATTTTGTGAGTCTCCTTTATAAATAAATTAGCATATGATATAGTGGAAGTTACTTGAATAGTTTTAAGTACTTTTACCTCCACCTAATTTTTGCTTCTTCTCTTTGAAATATAACCTTATTTTTGTTGGGCTTTATAAAAGACGTTATTTAGAACTATCCACTGTCTTGTCAACATTTGTATTAATATACATGCACAAAGGTGACTTCTGTCTACTACTAAATACATGTCCAGAACAATACTAGCGGATGTCATTTGGTTTTTTATTTCACACATATATTGCTAAGGATGGGGGTTTTGGGGGAGCCTATAGGTCTATTTGCTGAGTCATCAGCAGCCATTGCCTAGCCCTCCCTGGTCCCATCATCGATGGAGAGAGGGCTTGTGCGCTGGTCATATGGTATATGTGGTCAGTCTTTATGCATTGTCCTGCTTATAATCTGATTGTCATTTCCAGGTTCACATTAATAACTAATCAGCAGCAATGCATTCACATCGAAAATATATCTCAACTTGTCTATAACCTTAACCTTTCTTCAACGCCAAACTCAATAATTGTTTATGGATTCGCCATTTTGTTAACAATTTCATAAACAACTATAAGGCCAACGCCTTATTTGTTACCATGAAAACAAATTATTACAAGGTAGGCAATTGAAATGTGCACCTTTTGGCATTATTTTCATGCTAATCGGATAAAAATTGACCATGATAGCAAAAATTACGTTTTTTACCTTTTCGGGACTTGACCTTTAACCCAATCACTCCCAAATTTTGGAGAAATTGTCCTTGGATCATAGCTAATCATCCCACCAAATTTCATGAGATTCTGTTCAATAGGTTTTGAGGTATGCGAATCATAAACATACAAACATAAATAGATAAATACACGCCTATCAAAACATGATCTTGGCAACGAATTTGGCGAAAGTAATAATTGAATTTGCGACAGAGCGTATCAAAGCGTGCGATGGAAACGCCCTGTGTGAACAATGCCAAGGTCTAATAAATACCCAATCGGAAGCACTCCGTTGGAGTTCTATCGGCCTTCATACATTCACATAAACGGTCCGTTAATATCTCGTTGTATTTCTTTCAACTCGGCCACATTCACGAGAGACTTGAATGGAATCGTCATCCACTTCTATTTAGTATCCATTTCACACCTTTCGCTAATTTCCGACTGCATGGAGCATGACCGGAAATGTAGGAGTGTGACCTACATACGCTTTGACAGTTGAAAAAAATTCCCGATATCCAGAGACAGTATTCGAACGATGTCATCATGCAACATTATCATGACCCATCTCTCTCTCTCTCTCTCTCTCTCTCTCTCTCTCTCTCTCTCTCTCTCTCTCTCTCTCTCTCTCTCTCTCTCTCTCAAAACCTACAGTGCATGATGTATTCTTGAAGTATGTATAAATGTGGTATACCAACATACACATGTCCTTTACTTAGAGTGAAATAATACGGAATTAAAGGTTTGTTGGGGGTATCACAAAACCTAATTAACAGTTGCTCGCACTGAAAATAAATTGTAACACTGCTACTGTTTCTTTTTGTCAGTTATAATGTCCTAACTGTGTATTTCCAGCAGTTTCTTGAATTATTATAATGTTTCAATCTAAATCGTATTCATTATTTGCAAAATATTAACTTCATTTTTATTACTTTTCACTTTAAGATTTTCAGTTACCGAGCACAATTATTATATATATGGTGACTTATGGTAGATAGATCTTTTTATTTAAATTATACTATCGGTGGTGCTTTCCAATATCATTCCTTATGCCAAAGATAAACGAAACTATTGTGTTCTAACTTGTTTCCTATTAGTTATTTATTGGTTTATTCACTAAATTAACAAAGCGAATATTCTCCTCGAAACCGAGTTTAATTGAAAACATCAAAACCTTTGATTTGAACTTTCATATAAATTTCTTATCCTAAGCACGTCATCCCATTGGTAAAGAGAAATTATGAATAGTGTCAACAAACTGACGATTACCTTTATTGAGTTTATGAATCTGAGCGATGTTCCTGTGAAGCCATTCAGTTGCACTATGGAGTGAAAGTAAAGAGAAAGTTGGACAGTAGAAAGAAAGGAGGATCAGAGGTCGAGTAGAATGATATATAGAAAGTGCAGTAGGGTACGGATGAACACTTTATTATTATCATTATTATTACTTGGTAAGTTACAACTCTAGTTGAAAAAGCAGGATGCTATAAGTCCAGGGGCTCCAAGAGGAAAAATAGCCCAGTGAGGAAAGGAAGCAAGGAAAAATAAAATATTTCAAGAACAGTAACATTACAATAAATATTTCCCATATAAACTTAAAAAACTAGTGGAAGAGTAACAAAACATGTGGAAGAGAAATACGATAGAACAGTGTACCCGAGTGTACCCTCAAGCAAGAGAACTCTAACCCAAGACAGTGGAAGACCATGGTACAGAAGTTATGGCACTACCCTAGACTAAAGAACAATGGTTTCATTTTGGAGTGCCCTTCTCCTAGAAGAGTTGCTTACCCTAGCTAAAGAGTCTCTTCTACCCTTACCAAGAGGAAAGTGGCCACAGAACAATTACAGTACAGTAGTTAACCCCTTGGGAGAAGAATTGTTTGGTAATCTCAGTATTGTCAGGTGTATGAGGACATAGGAGAATATGTAAATAGGCCAGACTATTCAATGTATGGGTAGGCAAAGGGAAAATGAACCGTAACCCGAGAGAAGGATCCAGTGTAGCACTGTCTGGCCAGTCAAAGGACCCTATATCTCTCTAGCGGTAGTATCTCAACGGGTGGCTGGTGTAAGGCCTACAATACTCCTTACGTTATGGACTGACGGTACAATACCTCGCTCGCACGGATGATTACCTTTACAGAAACCGAATCTAAACAGAAGGCCCTGGCAAATCACGAGCATCAACCAAACGGTAAAATGTCTCTTTATTCCATCAATGTTTTAACCCGATTGGTGCTCGCGGATAAATGTAATCGTTTTCAGTCTCCCAAGGGAATAAGAAAACGGTTAAAAAGAGTGGCAGGGAAAGGTGGTTCATTCTCTGCCCAGAGAGAGAGAGAGAGAGAGAGAGAGGAGAGAGAGAGAGAGAGAGAGAGAGAGAGACCGGCGAACCATCATTCTTCCCTAGATGGGAAAGAGAGGGAGAAATCCAAGGACTCCCTTCTCTGGTAAACCCAAGAGAGAAACACAGAGGGACAGATTGACTGATTGGTGAAAATCCATCCTGTATCTTCTAAAGGTAAGAGAGAGAGAGAGAGAGAGAGAGAGAGAGAGAGAGAGAGAGAGAGAGAGAGAGAGAGAGAGAGAGAGAGAATTTACTTTCTGGACTCTCACGCATTGACGATGTAATTAATAGGAATATACCAGTTTACGTGTGCGCACACTTACACAAACACACATACTGCATACACCCATATAAAATAGGAATACAATGTCTAGAGAATCTGTGAAACCTGCAGTTCTTTGTCTTGTGCCCTCTGCAAGAGAGAGAGAGAGAGAGAGAGAGAGAGAGAGAGAGAGAGAGAGAGAGAGATGGGGTCTATGCATACAAATAAAGCTACTAGTAGTTTTACAATTGGCAACCAGCTTCCCATAAATCTCAAAGGGGGAAGGGGGAGGGGGCGGTCGCTTATTTGAATGTCGTCTACTGGTGGTGACAATTGCAGTGAAGAAATGTTTCAGCCTGCTTAAACAGCTAGTATCAGTTCATTAAGTGAATTTTGTATTTCATTGTTGTTAGTGCTTTAGCTAAGCATAGCCTATTATTTACGAGTCATACCCCACACCGCATAAGGAAAATGAATTTCCCCTATATAGTAAAGAACAAGTGTCTGGTTTTTTATATATAAATATATATATATATATATATATGTATGTATGTATAGATATATGTATATATATATGTATATATATATATTATATATATACATATACATATATATATATATATGTATATATATATGTATGTATTAATATATGTATTAATATATGTATGTATATATGTATATATATGTATGTATATATATATATATATATATATATATATATATATATATATATATATATATATATATATATATATCATTGTCATCTCCTACGCCTATTGACGCAAAGGGTCTCGATTAGATTTCCCCAGTCGTCTCTATCTTGAGCTCTTTTAAATCAATACTTCTCCACCCATCATCTCCCACTTAACGCTTCATAGTTTTGAACCATGTAGGTCTGGGTCTTCTTTCTCTTCTAGTGCCGTGTGGAGCCCAGTTAAACGTTTAGTGAACTATTCTCTCTTGGGGATTGCGCTGAGAATGACCAAACCATCTCCATCTGCTCCTCACCATAATCTTATCCACATATGACATCGAGTAATCACTCTCATAGCTTCATTTTTAATCCTGGCTTGCCATCTAACTCCCAATATCCTTCTGAGGGCTTTGTTCTCAACTTTAATAAATCTGTTGGAGATTGTTTCATTGCCATACCACAACTCGTGCATATGTAGTAACACAGCTCTCACTGATTTTTTTTATGTAATTCCAGGTGATTTTATTTCCAAATTTTCCTTAACATAGCCATTGTTTGATTTGCTTTTCAATTTTTCATTAAACTCCAATTCTAGAGACCCTCTATTGGAGATCATAATTCCTCAATACTTAAATGATTTTAACCCAATCCTTTCTCCTTCCAATTATATTTCATCTTCCATTGCGTATTCCGTTTTCATCATCTCTCTCTCTCTTTTTATTCATCTTCAGCTCAACCTCGTGTGATATTTCATGCATTCTGGTATGTAAGGATTGCAAATCATGTGGTGATCTACTAACAAGGACAGCATCATCAGCATAATCTAGGTCAGCTAATTTCCTATTACCAATTCAGTCCTATCCTCCATCATCTCAAACTGTTCTACGAAGTACACAATCCATGAGGAGGATAAACAACTTAGGCGACAACTCATTCCCTTGGAGTACTCCGCTGTTCACTGGAAATTCATTATCTATCTATCTATCTATCTATCTATCTATATATATATATATATATATATATATATATATATATATATATATATATATATATATATTTATAATGAATACACACACACACGCATATATATATATATATATATATATATATATATATATATATGTATATATATATATATTATATTATATTACTGTATATATATATTCGATCACGCGTAACTCTCCCAGTCCCTAGGGTAGGGGGAAAAGGAGTAGTCATGCTTTGGTGAGAGGTGACTTTGTGTATATACTCATATAAGAATATTTAGCTGTCATTATTGACAGGTCGCGTACACTAATAACTTAATAATCTGTCATGAAAATATAGATTAAGCTATCACTGGATACCTAATATATCCAGGCTATAATCAAACCTTGGAGAGGATTCTAAAATTATTTTTCGTGTCTCTACTTGACACACGAAACCTTAACTTAACCTTCATAAAAATCACACAAGACATAAAAAATTTTTTTAAACGTTTACTGAAACGTTATGAGCTATCTAACTTGAAGAAAAAAAAAACACCGTAAAATGTCACAGCCAATAGTAATTACTAATAATTCATTTATTTGCCTCTTAATGAGTACTTTTACAGCATTTTATATATATATATATATATATATATATATATATATATATATATAGATAATATATATATATATATATATATATATATATATATATATATATATTATAAATCTTAATGGGTTTTATTGATCATAGTCAGATGTCTATGCCCAATATAAAGGGATTAGGATAGAAAATGCAATAAGCAACTTTAGATTACAATTTATGATTGACAATGCATAATTGCTATTGTCGAACTAGCTCTGATACCAGTAAATAGAGAGCACATCCACTTTTGTAGTATAGATTTACACAGTATACACACACATACACACACACACACATATATATATATATATATATACATATATATATACAGTATATATATTTATATATATACAGTATATGTATATACAGTATATATATATATATATATATATATATATATATATATACATATATATATATATATATATATATATATATATATATATATATATATATATATATATATATTAGTAACTTAGTTATATCTTGATCTTACGTCTAGCTTATGGAGCTTCTATCAGATTCATCCAGAAATATATGATCGTGGCAATAATTATCTTTTCTCCATGAATATATATACATATATATATATATATATATATATATACATATATATATATATATATATATATATATATATATATATTTATATATATATATATATATATATATATATATATATATATATTTATATATATATATAAATATATGTATATATATATATATATATATATATATTTATATATATATAAATATATGTATATATATATATATATATATATATATATATTTATATATATATAAATATATGTATATGTATATATATATATAAATAATGTATGTATATATATAATTAAATGCGTATATATATGTATATATATGTATGCAAATAAGACTAAATTTTCTGCTGTCTCCCAGTCTCTCTCTCTCTCTCCATACACACGCACACACACACACATATATATATATATATATATATATATATATATATATATATATATATATATATATATATATATATATATATATATATATGTATGTATGTGTGTATATATGTAATGTATGTATATATATGTATATGTTTATATATATATGTATATATAAACATATATATATATGTATATATATGTTTTATATACATATGTATATATGTGTATATACATACATATACATATATATATATATATATATATATATATATATACATACATACATACAATACCCATGACGTATCACTTACTGAGAAACTGGGAGATATTGTTTATTTCGATAAATAAATAGGAATCTCAAATGAAGAATTCACTAGGGTTTCTATTATGGATATATTTTTTTCTGCTTCACAAAGTGGTTACATGTACAATTATTTTCCATTTTGTGGTTTTAAAATAATCTCTAGCAGCTCAATGCCAGAAATTATATTGTTTGATGGATGGTTTTAATCATTGTAGTTGAAGACTCATACCTTACATTACTATGTACCCATTCAACATTATGGATGGACAAGAATTTGCATATAGAAGTTTTATTCCAGCGGGGACCAAGTTGTGGAATGATCATCCTAATCGGGTAGTTGAATCAGTAGAATTTCTAAAGTTCATACATTCAGCAAATGTTTGTGTTGAACAGGCTGTCATAAGGCCTTTTATAGTTTATATATGAAATATCCGTTTTAATGTTAAAAATGTTTTTGAAATATTTAATTTTATTGATCATTATTTCCCATATCTCTTATTTCTTTCCTTATTTCCTTTCCTCACTTTGCTATTTTTCCCTGTTGGAGCCCTTTGCCTTATAACATCTTGCTTTTCCAACTAAGGTTGTAGCTTAGCTAGTAATAATAATAATAATAATGATAATAATAATAACATAGGGCTAATTAGATTTTAATGTAATATTCAAACATAAATTGTGAATTTATTCTAACCTAATTGGCAAATGTTTAATGTTTTTGGATAAAACTCGAAATTAACATAACTCGTAAGTAACATTTCTTTGGGAATACTTTGTTACTATGAACCTTTGTTCATCTTTTAATGTTGGCTAAAGGAACGTACTTCATTGAAATATTAACAACAAAAATACTGATCTTACAGAACCGAACGACAGTTTCGGTGGTTTCAACGACCATTTTGTTTGGATGGTACCTGGTCAGTTAAACTCCCAACCCAACAGTTATACATTACTTTACCCATCTCAAGTGCTCTATTTCATTTTATTTTTGTTACCTTAAGACAGTCTGTTTTAGCTTTTCGTCGAGTATCCTGACAAAAGCTCACAATGAGTTTAAGGGATTTTAACGGTGACTGTAGACATCCTCCTGAAGATGGTCGAGGCTTGGAGGGAAATAAGGGCCAGGACCAGTCGGTTCCTGACATTGCCATTTCATCGCAAAATCTCAGGAGGCGTTCCCGGCGTTCTGCTATCGGGAACGGAGCCTTCGACGACGTGTTCAGGCTTCTGAATGTTCATCGAAATTGCATCCTACGCGAATGTGGTGTACATGGTGTACCTTGTTTAAGAATCCTGGAGCTGGGTACGACGTACCCTACAAGGAACTTTTTTGATGCTCTGCCCCGCGAAATGGACCAACAGAATTTTCAGGATGGGTCTGGGCGAAGCCTTAGTGTTGGTGAATCTTTTTTTAATTTTTTATTTTTAGAAGGTCCAGACTTCATACAGGGGGCATCTATAGCTAATGATGCCTTAGCAAGACCACATGGCATCGTCTACTTTCGCTGTCTTATAATAGATTTACTGTTGTTTGTCATCAAACGGTACAACCACCGCCGTCTTATGGATCAATTTCAGGACTGGTTGCGCGAACTAACTGCGGCCGGCAATAATCTATTTGAGGAGAATCTTGAATCTACTTTGGGATGCATTGTGTTTTTGATCAACTTACTAGAAACTGACACTGGAATTCAAGAAGATGGGCAGCGCCCAGGGGCCCAGATAAACAATGTCCAGCGAGATGTAATGATGCTTAGATGCTGTGTGATACACAATAGGGACCTGGAGAGATCAGTGACCTCTTATTTGAAAGGCATAGTGTCTCTCTTCTCGCATTATTTTAATGCGAAGTATAGATTTCAGAATGTTATGGCAGCCCTGAGAAACCGTGGCCGTAGACTCCTTGGAGGAATAATGTCTGGAGGCCCTCAAATGATGGCAGGAGGCACTTCGCGTGGGTCAGATCCTGGTAGACCCAGGTCCCAGAGGAACAGGGTCGGCACTCGCAGAAATTTGCGGGTGGTCCCCTGTAAAGGAAGGCTTGACAGGCGTCCTCAACGTCCCCAGCAGCGTCCACAGCAGCGTCCACAGCAGCGTCCCCGGCAGCGTCCACAGCATGCCCCTTTCTCCATTTCCTAATTCTCTTGACACTGGTGTAGCATTATGGTTTCCATATGAGATTTAGTTTTGATTTATTAGCCCTGCTGTATGGCATTTAATTTTTTCATATTTCTTGATTTTGCTTAATGTTCAATTTTATTATGGACGAGCTGTAGTTATTTGAAAATTTATTTTATCCTGTGATATAATACTTAACCTTTTTATTGTTGAAGTTTTTGCATGCATTTGTAATGCATTACAATTTTTTTAATTTCATGATTTTATTGTTATATGGAAGTCAGGCTCTGTCCACACGACAAGCTTTGCTCGACGACCTTAGTTTCATGTGACGTCTGAAGCGTAGAAACAGCAAGCAAAGTTTGGTATAGTTTTTCTTTTTTTGTCGTATGATTTTCTTAGTAACAAGCGCAGTGCCCGTTTGGTGGTTAAAGACTGGGAACAGGGCATTGCCTGACGTATTGTCACGATTTTTCACCAATGCTAATGATATACCATTTTTTATCCTCTATCAAATTTAAACATGTCAAAGTTATATTGTTCCCGTGGGGCACCTTTTAAACTTTATAGTTGTATAAACAACATCCTTTCAGCCTTTGGGATGTGTGGGCCGATGATTGTAGAGATCGTGATACAATTTTTTTGCGAGCTGCAATGTACTATGAACAACGAGGTGCTGCAATATCTAAAGTAACTGTTTGCACTAATGTTAATAATTTTATTGAAGATGAGGTGAAGCGAAATCTAGCAATTATCAGCAGTTAACACAGACGTAACAAGCGAAAAAGCGGCAAATTAGCAAGTCGAAGATATATCTCTTCTTGGGGCTCCATAGATAGCTAAAAATTTCGGGTATACTTTTACACAAGCTCTGCTTGGGAATCCTTGTTGTGATGTATATTGAAGTTCTGTATAGTTGTATCCTGCTTGGCGATTGTAGGTTCCAGTTTTGAGAAAAGTCCAATCTCATGTAATCTATGAAATTTAGTTCTGATTTACTTTAAAGCGTCTGTAGTATCATAACATACACGACTTACCAAATATTGTCGCCTCTAGGCACCAAGATTCTGCATACTTTTGTTATGCATCGTATTTTTAATTTCATAATGTTTATTATAATATGGAAATTTGATACTGAAGTCTCTATTCTTTTGTGATGCATTATAATTTTAGTGTCATAACTGTGACGCTAATATGGAAGTTAGATCCTGTATGCATTTATGTATTTGTTTTGTTAATATGGAAGTTAAATTGCCTACACTTAAGATTGTGTATTTGGAATAAATTTAATTTTTTATCACTTAGTTTTGATGTTAATATGTATGTTAATATGGAAGTAAGGTACTGCGATTCTGTATATTGTTATGCGTTATAATTTTAATTTCATGTAGACAAAGAAGTAGTTTCTTGTTTCGACAATGGAAGTTAGATACTGTAAGAATCTGTATGACTGTGTGATGCGTTATAGTTTTGATTTTTAATTTTAATTTTTCATGCAAGATGAATGTTCCCTTGAGGACTTTGTAATTTGATTTGCAAACCGTTCATATCTTTCAATAAAAGTATGGAAACATACATTCACTTTCTGTCCTTTTGATAGTATTTTTATAATTGAATAGAGTATTTTAAAATCTTCTTCACCAGAGGTTGGAAGGTAACGGTATGTTTATGTTTAAATCAAAACGACATAAAACAAAAAGAAATTATCGCATCTTTCTCTTCGTATTTTTGAGATACAATCACACAATTTAGGAAAAATGGCAACTAGCGAATAAAAACAGATTTATTTAACAGATTGGGTTTTTATTTTCTTGAACCATTTACTTACAGGTATTTACATTTTGAAACTTGGCAGAAATTAAATTTTACAAAACCTTTAAGTTTTATTCCTTTTAAGCTTAAAAGTTTTGACTAATACCGTTGTCTTTGTAGTAATGTCGATATAGGTATTTTTGTAGCATAATTTTCGTGGGAACAATTAGCAAGACAAGTAAAAGTAGGAATTTAAATAAGTGTTTATTCTCTTGATTACGTAGTTATTGACCCTCTTTTCTGGTTACCTAGTTCTGAAGAACTGAATTTCCTCTCTCCCTCTCTCCCCCTCTCTCTCTCTCTCTCTCTCTCTCTCTCTCTCTCTCTCTCTCTCTCTCTCTCTCTCTCTCTCTCTCGGGAATCAAATTATTCTATAAGTAAACCTCACAACGCTTGGTGCATTTAAGGTATGTTTTGCTATATACAGCAGAAACACTGGCATTGATTGGGAAAAGTCTACAGAAGGCTGATAATCCGGGACTTAGTGAGTGGGACGATCATATTACAAATGAAGGAGTTGCTCAGAGATGTGGTGCTCGCTTTTGGAAGGGAGTAGGAATGTTTAAAAATCTTGGTGATTTGGACGAAAGCAGACAGTATAGTCTATTGCTTTGAAACCTGACTAGAAATTACCTTGGTGCTCCCCGTTCCTCATTCTCCTTCAGAGGTGAATGATATTATGGCTTGATATTCTAAAACTCTTTCTGGTTCTAATTATCAAAATCTGGAGCCCAGATGATTTATGAAATTAGTTTGGCTATTCTCGTTACTTGTAGAATAATGAAACAATTTCAAGGGATTTTAAACAAAATTTAAGGAAAATTACAAAAGCTTCTTAAATCCAAATAATGATTTCCGAGTTTATAAAAGGAGGATCCGAAGAAGCCAAACTACTTTGCAATAACTCATGCAATTCAAGGAATTTATGAACTCCAACCCTCTGACCTAAGTCTGTTTCGGGAAGACACATATATATGCACCTGGTTAATTCACAGATAACTCGATGTACGACCTCTGACTTCGGTGTCCTGGCTTCCGTGTTAAATTATGATTCCATTCCCGACGGGAAAGGGGGATATGTGACAAATTATACTGCACGAGGTTTTGCGTGTATGCCACTGCACAACGCAGCTTGTTTATTCAGAAATGTCGTCGTGGATTACGAAATGAATAGTTTGCGGTTGATAATGAACTAAATCATTGACAGGTGAGATTGAAAAAAAAAGGACAAAAAGTCAAGTTTCAGATTATTTGCTGTGATTATACTGTTTGATAAAGAAGAGAGAAGCCAAGTCAGGCACAATAAATGTTGAATATCATCTTTAATATAAACTCTAGACTTGCCGGATAACCATCGCTTCAAATGGGACACAGCCATACCTATACTGGTTAGACGAGAGTGGGGGGGGGGGATAGGTTCAGAAGCTGAAACACCAGCTTCCATGCAGTATGGGAAAGCGGGGGGGGGGGGGGGGATATGGTTAGTAGTGCGATATGTATATGGTTGTAGTATTTATAATTAGCTATAGACGTATAGAATACCCTTCATTTGTCATCCATCCGAAATAGAAAAAGTATCGGCTTTACATTTTTTAATACAAGATACTTATTAACCTGACGAGCAAAAGTTAGAATTGCCAAGCAAGTCCCACTGGACTATAGGTAAAACATTTGACAGAATTAATTTCCAAGTTTATCAGCCTACTTAATTACCTTCTTTGTTTCATATGCAGACTTTTCAAACCACCAACAAATTAAGGAGAGAGAGAGAGAGAGAGAGAGAGAGAGAGAGAGAGAGAGAGAGAGGAGAGAGAGAGAGAGAGAGAGAGAGAGAGATTGAACAAATATATCTCTGAATTAAAGATACAGATAGAGGGACTGTGTGAAGAGTGTATAGTCTTGAATATGTGGAGTATTTCGATTTGATGAAAGTGATAAGTACAAAAACGCCATTATTTTTGCTAATGTATGTTTTTTCAGAAATAAATCTGGAATCTGGCATTAGCCTTTCTCTGCATTTACTTCCCTGTAGACCCTTTTTCTCCCATAAATTTTGTTCACCTCTCCTATGGCGAACTTTTTATCACTTCATTTTTGGTGAATATCTTTCACCATTCCTTAATAACCACTTGTTTCGTATCATGTAAATAAACTTCAAAATCTCATTCGGTTCTCTTGAACACACTGTGTTCTAATCCCACTACTTATATTTGTTTAACTACCTTCTTCCTTCTTATATCCACAATCTCACTGCGGTCCACATGACTCCTTCAAGGATTTTCACAAACGCTTCATCTACCCCTAATAACTTCCTCTCTTTAACAGTAGCTCGTCCCTTTCCTCGTGTTCTTATCATCCTAATATAATTGCAGTTCTCATAATTACATTTGCATTTCTACACATTTCTTTATTACAAACAGATAACCCTCCATTACTCCCCTGTCACCATAACCTCCATCGTCTAACTTTTCCATCTACTATATTACATACTAAAGGTTTAAAGGCCGCTCATGAATGGCAGAGGCAAGGGACAGTTGCATTGCCCTATCAAGCAGGGCAATACCCTAGAGACTGACCATATATACATATGATCAGCGCCCAAGTCCCCTCTCCACCCAAGCTAGAATCAAGGAGGGTCAAGAGAAGGCTGCTGATGACTCTGTAGATAGACCTATAGGCTCCCCCAAACCCCCCATCCTTATCTCACAAGGATGGTGAGGTTACAGTGGCCAAAGAAACCAACGAGTTTGAGCGGGACTTGAACTCCAGTCTGGCTTTCACCAGTCAGGGACGTTACCAAATAGGCCACCACAACCGTAGCGCATAATCTAAGTTTTCCTCACTTTCCTTATATATACATTATTTTATATATATATATATATATATATATATATATATATATATATATATATATATATATATATATATATATATATATATATATATGTATATATATATATATATATATATATATATATATATATATATATATATATATATATATATATTCCTCATTGGAAACCCTGTGTTTCCAACAATTAATGTACTTCCTAAATACAATTTCATAAAACTTTCCAATGCCATATGCTCAATTAGTGCCCTGTTTACCTGTAATTATATCTATATTTCACCTACCTTTGCATTTGAAGTGCCTAGCCATGTT
>NC_090751.1:87083362-87115862 GCF_036898095.1 Palaemon carinicauda
TATATATATATTATATATATATACATTTATATATATAGATGTATATATATATATGTATATATATGTATATATATATATATATATATATATATATATTATATATGTATATATATATATATATGAAAAATTTTTGCACATTTAAACGTGTTTTTCTTATTCCGGCCGGCCAGAATCTATTGTCTTTGAGTTGATTCCCTCTTGGGTCTCTGATCCCAAGGTATAAGAGAGAATAACGACATTAAGGTATTTAGATATATGGCTTATATATATATATATATATATATATATATATTATATATATATATATATATATAATATATATACATATACACATATAATATACATATATAAAATAAATATTTATGTGTGTGGTTGCATATATGTATTCATCTATAGATTTATATATTTATAAATGTGATTATACACTAAACATTGAAGAGCCTCAATTAATACTGAAATCCTTTCGAACAACTCCTTTTGACATCTGTGAGATCATCCTCAGAAGAAGTCTGATAACGATGCGGAAAGCATACATCCCCACGCATTCTTTAGGCAACAGAATCACATGCAGGCAGTTTCAACAATCGCTGTTTTATTTTTTGCTTTGCCTCTCTGTTTGTGAAAGCTTTTTCTTGCATGTCGCAGGGCTTTGCCGAAGGCACACTTCCCTTTTCCTCTCGCGCTGTTCCTGTCTGGGCTGTCCTTATGCCTTGACAATTCAGGCGACAGTGGATATGCAATGTTACCTCAGGGTGGCTTTGTTTTGGGTTCTTAGAAGTTAGTCCTTTGAGAGAGAGAGAGAGAGAGAGAGAGAGAGAGAGAGAGAGAGAGAGAGAGAGAGAAGAGAGAGAGAGAGAGAGAGAGAGAGAGAATCACAACCCACGTGCATCTATCATCATCGCTGTAATTTGAATATGATAACCTATCACAAAACTTGTGAATAATTAAGGCAATATATGGATAGATTATATATATACATACATATATATATATATATATATATATATATATATATATATATATATATATATATATTACATGAGAGAGAGAGAGAGAGAGAGAGAGAGAGAGAGAGAGAGAGAGAGAGAGAGAGAGGAGAGAGAGAGAGAGTGAGAGAGAGAGAGGAGAGAGAGTTACAAGGATTTTGGATGTCTCAAAGACTTCTTACGCGGAGACTCCATTTGCCCTTGGGTAGAGCGATTCACTTTAAGCATTTAGAGAGTTGTTATGTTCTTGTGTAACTTATTCTTGAATTCATTTACTGTGTTACTGTTTACTATATCCGGTGGAAGTCGTTTCCATGTATTTGCTATTTTGTATGTCAAGAAATTGCCACATTGAGTGGTGGTGTATCTTTACAATTCCAGTTTGTATCTGTTGCCTCTATATTGATTTATGCTAAGCATGAATAGAATGTTGTAATCTTGCATTTCGGAGTACATCAACCAAACCTGTGATAAATGTTTCCTTTTGGCACTGTGATTACAGATGTGCCATTCTTAAATGGCGCAATTGGTGCAAAACGCATTTAAGAAGGGCTCAACGGGGGGCGCTACAGTCACATTTTAATCGCAATTTGAGTACATCAATGAAAGTTTGTGGAAATATACCTTAGAGCTTTCTGATGAAGGATCAGTAATTCTTAAGTGTCAAATTTGGTGCAAAACCCATTTAAGAACGACCTAAGAGGGCGCTATTTTTTGCACATTTAAAACACGTCTTCGTACATCAATGAAAATTTGTCGAATTATTCTTTAGATCTTCCTGATTTAGGATCAGCAGTTCTGAAGAGTCGAAGTTGGTGCAAAGCTCATTTAAAAACGGCCTAAAGAGAGTGTTATTATTAGCACATTGAAAAGGCCTATATTCACTTTCTTTAGGCCTATTTATGCACTCATGTCATCTCATCCACATGTGCCACAACACTATCGTGAGATCTTCTGTTTATCTTGTCAGTACTGCTGTTTCTCTGAATATATAAGCGATAAAAGTTCTAAATGATAGCACTAATTGTAACTTTTCTTTTCAGGGCTCGTGATTATAAAAATTAGAGTTGCATAATACCAGTATAGTGGTAACTTTGCTATGTATGGAAGTTAGCCAGTTAAGAAGGGTCTAAACGGATGTTTATATTATTGCCTTTGGCTGAGTAATAGATCATAAATTTTATATTTTGTAATTAAGTTTGAATTTGATAACCTACTATCATATTTAGATCTTTTGTGAGTTTATGGGGTTATTTCAAAATTAAGGAAAACTCATAACATAATCAGGACGACCAGACATAATAGACTGGTGTCCTTGCACCAGGTTCTTTGATTGGGTTCCTCACAGGAAAACACTTCAACCAAGGCAAGAGGCTCTAACCTCTACTTTTCCTTGCCTTTGAGAGCCTGCATGTCAAGGCCTTTCTAGAGACATGTAATTACAGAGAAGAGCTTCATACCTTGATATCCACTGTATTCTGAATTCACCAAGGCAACTGTATCAGGAGGTCATAGATACACCGTAAGGTCTTGGATGATGTGGAGTATATTAACATGTTTCACCAACTTGAAAGAGCTATCCGGACAAATGACATCAAGCTCTTTGTCTTCACACTGTCACTGATTATTGATGTGTTCTTTGCCACAGGTCAACAAAATATCAGTTGGTGTTATTGAATATTGATGCGACTCATCCCGGCTTAAGAGAGATACTTAATCAGGGTGTATTCACAGTGTGAAGGACAGAACATGATTTCAGCAGAATTCCTGTTGATTTACAACTGGAACAAACTATCAATGCCTACGCCACATCTCGACTGACAGAAATCACTTCTTTCACTAATGGCTACTCTGCTCACCTTAGGTGGATGGTAACAAAGGCTACCCGAGCATTGTTTATTAGTCAGCAGCAGGAGATGACAGGATTGATTAGCAAAGAAGGTGTCACTACAGAACTTAGGCTAAGACGAATTCAACGTAACAATGGAAATCTTCAGAAAATCATCAAACAAATCTTAGATACGAACAATCTATTTGAGACACAGGAAGCTTCAGAGTTATTGTACAATGTGTCCACAGGAAAAGGTATGATGAAATCCCTGAAAGCCTCATCTATGTACCAACCAAAGGAAAATTCACAAAGAATTTATCCAGGCTTGCATGAGTGATCTAAATAAGTTTGAAAGTCCAATAAAGAAGGAAAAGCTTAAAACCTTTGTAGATGGCTGTGCAAGCACTCTTCGGACAAAGAACACGAAAGTTGCATTGCTTAAAGGATCACGTGATCTGATGGGACTCTCCTTGGACTGTCACCAAGAAATACTTGGCATGTAGCATATTCTCCAGTTCCAATCAAGCCCAATACCTCTGTTCTTGACCAGCCCTGAAGAAATGATGGGAAAGACCGATAAGAGTGCGCTCTTTAATATATTGAGATTAATTGAAAGGTCTTGAACAGCAGCCAAAGCAGGTCAGTGCTTACATCATAGATGAACATTGCCTTTTACATACCTTGCCACCAAATCTGTCCTCCACATACAGAGGACTAGCCAGAAGTATTCTTACCCAGTGTTTATCAATGTCAGCCAAACGCATACACATAGACTTCAATTAAGGACACTGAAATAGACAGGTGGAGATCTGACAACAGAACCTTCATCACTGGGTCAGAACAGAGACAAGTGACAAGAAATCTAAACGATGCCCTAAAATCCAAGTCCTCCAAGCAGTTACCTCTGTTTCTTGCCAATGAATGGCAAGACTCTTCATATGCTAACATTTTTGGGGATTGAGAAGTCTTCCTTTGACGTCCAAGGGGGAATGTTATAAGTTCCAGGTGACAGAGGGTATGATACAGCAAAATGCAGTAGATGAATTATTCCTTGTCAGCTGATCATGAGAATTGACACAGTGGTCACAGCATCCAACATAGATATTGCAGTGATATTATTGTACCACTGCAATAGCTTTTAGTCAACATTGTAGATGGATATTAGAACAGTTTCAAAGAGCAATCATCATTAAGTCAGCCTGACTACATGGAAAAACTAACACCATATCTTTGTGCAGAATTGCCAGATTTCCATGTCTTTACGGGATCAGAGTATACATCAGCGTTTGTCAGAAAAGGGAAGGCCAGGCCTCTCCAAACTCTAGAAAAGCAACCGGACCATGAGAATACTTTCAGAGTAATGACAATGAGCTCTACAGTTTCTTGCACGACGAAAAAAGCGCTTCAGAGGTTCACAGCCACAATGTATGGAGCTGAGGATAGAGCAAACACTAGGCTGAATGAATGGAGGTATGAGAAGTTTAGGAAGACATGGACCAAATTGAAATGAAAACACTTACTAGCCAATTTGAAGGGGATAGATGCAAGTGGACTACTATCTTGCGAAGACGAGCTCATTCCTCACATTAAGCGTGCCTCCTTTGTTGCAAATAGCAGATCAAACTCATATAGAACAGCATCCCTCTGAAGAAAATGACTGGCAGTTGGTTGATGACATTACTAACCAGTTTGATTCGAAGGGGAGCAACTCCATGAATACCTTATCCCAGAAACAGAGGATTTAGAAGCATTGGACAATGATGAGGACGACTTGGACATTGCATCTTCAGATGAAGATGAGTGTTGTGATGAGGATAACTAAAATCTTGTTACAGAGAGGCAGGCTGAGATGATATCCAACCATACCGGTAAATACTAGTTGAATTCATTATTATATGCATATTCACATTTTTTCCTGAGAGAGAGAGAGAGAGAGAGAGAGAGAGAGAGAGAGAGAGAGAGAGAGAGAGAGAGAGAGAGAGAGAGATTTTCATCAGTAGTTTTAATGTTTCATCCTATAAACTTTAGCAATAGATTTATGGCTAATGTGATACATGTATGTGTACACTAATTAGTATGAGCGTGCCTATCAAAAGGCAGTTTTTGTTTCAAAGAGCATAATCACTTGCAAATAGACATGTTAGTGCTTGGTCATCCCCTGTAGCAGCATATTATTAGATAGCAATGTTTTATCATATATACTACTACTACCTTGCAAAAGGTGTGAAACATTAGATTTAAAAAAAAATTCATGAGTTAAATAAGTTAGATATTAAATTATGCTATTTCACTCTTCACTAGTGCACCTTTTCTTGCATTCATGCTTCACCAGTGCACCTCTTCTTGTATTCACTCTTCAAAAGTGCAACTCTTCTTGTATTCACTCTTCAAAAGTGCAACTCTTCTTGTATTCACTCTTCACCAGTGCACCTTTTCTTGTATAAATAAATACTTAGATACATAAATTTGCAGTTCCTTTGTTCTTCTATATCATATAAAGCAAAGATTCTCCCACTTTTATTTAGGGTACACAGAGAGGTCATGGCGCTAGAAAATATACCTTAATCCACTATGTACTAATATTGCACTCTCTTTAGGGCGTTTTTAAATGAGTTTTGCACCAACTTCGATTCTTCAGAACTGCTGATCCTTTATCAGGAAGGTCTAAAGAATATTTCTACAAAGTTTCATTGATGTACGAAGACGTGTTTTAAATGTGCAAAAAATAGCGCCCTCTTAGGTCGTTCTTAAATGGGTTTTGCACCAAATTTGACACTTAAGAATTACTGATCCTTCATCAGAAAGCTCTAAGGTATATTTCCACAAACTTTCATTGATGTACTCAAATTGCGATTAAAATGTGACTGTAGCGCCCCCGTTGAGCCCTTCTTAAATGCGTTTTGCACCAATTGCGCCATTTAAGAATGGCACATCTGTAATCACAGTGCCAAAAGGAAACTTTTATCACAGGTTTGGTTGATGTACTCCGAAATGCAATTTAAACCGAATTTGGGGGGCAGTTCAAGCTGCGCCCCCTACTCAACGCACCAACGGCGTAACTTAAGAATGGCCATTCGGGGATCCCCATCACACTAGCTGATGATTTTAGCTATCAAACCTTTTGTACTCGAGATGTAATACAAATCTCTGTGAGCTCCCGGACTAACAGCTGAAGGACAGTGTCTTTGTATCTGTATTTGAATTGTCTTTTTATGTACCCTATTAGTTTTGTGCTTTCTATTCAGCTTTTATGCTCTGTTTTATGAACTTCAAATCCTTACTAAGAGAGAGAGAGAGAGAGAGAGAGAGAGAGAGAGAGAGAGAGAGAGAGAGAGGAGAGAGAGAGAGAGAGAGAGGGGGGGATAACTAAAATGCTTCCAGACCATTTTACTCTGATTTTACTGTTTGTGTCAGCAAAGAATTATTGCCTTCGTGGCTAATGGGACAAATATTTAAATTTAACGTTTATATTTATATCACAGTCAAAATAAACTCGTTACGGATACACAGACGCATACTATATATATATTTATATATATATATATATATATATATATATATATATATATATATATATATATATAATTTATTTCGGAAACATTTTTGACGTGCAAATATATATATATATATATATATATATATATATATATATATATATATATATATATATACACACAGTATATTTATATATATGTATATATATATATATATATATATATATATATACACAGTATATTTATATATATGTATATATATATATATATATATATATATATATATATATATATATATATAATGTATGGATATATTTATATAGACGAATATATATATATATATATATATATATATATATATATATATATTATATGTATATATATATATATGTATATATATAAATATAATTTATATTTATATACACTGTATATTACCTCTTAACAAGTGCTGAAAGCCCTCAAGGATTAATTGCAAGAGCCTGCAGAACTGCAACTGGTGATTGAATTGATCAGAAATAACGTGGAAGTAAAACTGTGAGTACTTTAAAGCCCTGTGGATTGATCTGGTTTCACAAGAGGTAGTTAAACATAACCCCATTTACTTTTGCATTAAATCCTAAATGCACCTTCTAGTAGAGGGACAGCCCCCTGATTCTTTTCCTTGTTCGTTTTGTAAAAGATGAAATCCTTCATGATTCTCCTTTCAAGCGGAGAATTTATGCCATGCCTGGAAAGTTAAAAAAAAAATCTCTCTTCCCTTGTTTTCTCGTCACGTAAAATTGACTGGGGAAAAGGCATCCTTCACTCGTCATATTCCCGTGAAGAAAATATATAACGTGAGGAGAGAGAGAGAGAGAGAGAGAGAGAGAGAGAGAGAGAGAGAGAGAGAGAGAGAGAGAGAGAGAGAGAGAGAGAGAGAGAGAGAGAGAGAGGAGTCGGTTAGTGTTTATACAGTATTATGTCCTGGAAACAACTAGACTATTTAATGAGAAAAATTATTTAATGTACTATATTCAAAAATGAATAATTATCGTTCTTGATAGTTTATGTTTTAACTGGTGTCTGTGACACGTCAAGAGTGACGGCTGAAAATTTAGATAAATATGCACACACGCACTCCTGTGAAGAAGAAGAAGAAGAAGAAGAAGAAGAAAAAGAAGAAGAGAACAATGAACAGGATATGTGTAAGGATGCAGAAGAAATCATTGATATAACCTATGATGCCATCCAACAACATACCTATGAAGAAATAAATTACCAGATGGAAACAAATAATAGACCCAAGAGACTCTACCCGGACCTACATAATTTTAGGGAAGAGCAAGAACAAGAAAAAATAGAAAAGAAGGATATAGTCTGCAATATGCTGAAAAGAGGGAATTGCAGATTTGGCGAAAGATGCTACTACAAGCATCCAAAGATATGCCATAATTATGAAATATATGGTAAATGTGCGTATTTAGACGGATATGGAGACGAATGCAGAGATCTCCATCCAAAAATATGCAAAAACCTAAAAGAAGGAAAAGGATGCATTTACAACAAAAAATGTCGATATATGCATCCTGCAACCATGAATGAATGTAAGAAAACTCAGCAAACTGAAAAGAAAAATGAAAGCAAAAAAGAAACATAAAAAGAAACAAAAAAGCAGGCCGTGTATATACCGCGCTTTGAACCAAGAGCCCCAAGATGTGAGGCTTTTCAACCCAAACCTGCACATTTAGAGCCCAACTACAAAGAATGCATCTATAATGCCAGGGGTTGGTGCAGATATGGGGACAGTTGCAGGTATACACACACAAATAAATATGAAGGCGAAAGAGCAAATATAATAGAAAAGTTGGATTTTTTAATGGCAGAATTCCGGGAAATGAAGAAAAGAACATCATATCAGAACAGGAAGGAAGCATGGGAGAATCCATATTATTACCAATATTAAATAATGGGGATGAAACACAAACCATAATAGTAATGAATGCACAGGGTTTAGTCACGAGTAACTCTAAAAGGAAAATAAAGTTCTTAGAAGAACTAACCCAAATTGAAAAAATAGATATATTAAATATAAGTGAAACATGGTATTCCCAAGAGACTGGCAGTGATGACCAGATAAAGGGTTTCCAAACTTATAGATCAGACAGAAAAAATAGGAATCAAGGGGGAACCGCAATATATGGAAGAGACATAAATCAAGGAAAAGTCTGTGAAAAATACAGCAACACAGAATGTGAATTGATTGCGGTAGAATTTGAATTTGAAAAACTAATGAATATTGTAGTTTACAGACCCCCAAACACTAAGGAGTTTGACATAATAATAGAAAAAATAAAATGGTCAGAAATAAATGAAGAACTGAATAAAGAATGGAAAAATGTATTTATAAGTGATAATATACAGGTAAATACGGATATACTGTACAAAATACTGGAGAAAATTGTTGAAAAATATGTACCGAAAAAAAAACAATAAACAAAAGACGTACATACCAAGAGACAGAAGGATCTTGTTTCAGAAAATTAAAAAGTGGAAGAAAAATCTTGCAAAAGAAAAAAATGTGTGGAAAATGAGGGAAATAAAATGTAAGATAGAAAATGCAGAACAAAAGATTATACAGTCGAAAGAAAATGAAAAAAGGGACTTAGAAGAAAGGACACTTCAAAATATAAAAAGAAATCCCAAAGTACTTTACTCCTATGCAAAAAAGATGAATAAAAGGAGAATAGAAATAGGCCCTCTAAGAATTGAAGGACGGCTAACGAATGAAAAAAAAGAAATATGCAACATATTAGCAGAAAAATATAAGAGTGAGTTCACGCCAAGAATTGCGAATGAGAATAATGAAACAGAAATGAGAGAAGAAAATGTTGAATATCTAACGGATATAGATATTAATGAAGCAGATGTTGTTACGGCTATAAACGAAATTAAAAATGGATTGGCAGCCGGACCAGATGGAGTTCCAGCGATTTTGTTAAAAAAAACTGCAAACACTATCGCGAAGCCACTTGCAATACTGCTAAGACAGAGTATAGATATGAGCGAGATATATGTTAAACATAAATTAGCTTATATAACCCCTATCTTCAAAAGTGGATCAAGACTAGAGGCAAGCAATTATAGACCTGTTAGTCTAACATCACATATTATGAAAGTGTATGAGAGGGTAATAAAAAAGAAAATAATGAACCATTTGGTCAAAAATAATTTGTTTAATATGGGTCAACACGGTTTCGTACCTGGAAAAAGTACACAGACCCAACTGATAGCTCACTATGAAAACATATACAATAATATGATAAATGAAAAAGACACAGATGTGATCTATCTAGATTTTGCAAAAGCCTTTGACAAGGTAGACCATAACATATTGGAGAAAAAAATGAGAAAGCATAATATTGTGGGAAAGATAGGAAAATGGGTAAAAGAATTCCTGCAAAACAGAAAACAGATAGTGGTTGCAAATGACGAGAAATCAGATGAAGCCCAGGTAATATCTGGTGTGCCCCAAGGTACGGTATTAGCTGCACTGCTATTTGTTATTATGATCTCAGACATAGACTGTGATGTTGAAAACTCCGTAGTGAGAAGTTTCGCCGATGACACAAGAATAAGTAGAGAAATTACTTGTGATGAAGATAGGAACTCACTACAAAGAGATCTAAACAAAATATATGAATGGGCGGAGATAAATAGGATGGTATTTAACTCCGATAAATTCGAATCAATAAATTATGGAAACAGAGAAGGAATGGTGTATGCATACAAGGGACCTAATAATGAGACAATCACAAACAAGGAAGCAATTAAAGACCTTGGTGTAATTTTAAATAGGAATATGTTATGCAACGACCAAATAGCAACACTGTTGGCTAAATGTAAAGCAAAAATGGGAATGTTATTCAGACACTTTAAAACAAGAAAAGCTGAACACATGATTATGCTTTACAAAACTTATGTGCGTAGTACACTCAAGTACTGCAATGTGATATGGTACCCACACTACCAAAAGGATATTGCTCAAATAGAGAGTGTACAAAGGTCCTATACTGCTAGAATAGAAGAAGTTAAGGACCTTGATTACTGGGAAAGACTGCAATTTTTAAAACTATACAGTCTAGAAAGGAGAAGAGAACGCTACATGATAATACAAGCATGGAAGCAAATAGAAGGAATTGCTGAAAACATCATGGAGCTTAAAGTATCAGAAAGAGCAAGCAGAGGTAGATTAATAGTGCCAAAAAGCATTCCAGGTAAACTGAGAAAGGCGCACAGGACATTAATCCACTACGCACCAGCATCGATAATGCAGCGACTATTTAATGTGCTGCCAGCTCATCTAAGAAACATATCAGGAGTGAGCGTAGATGCGTTTAAAAATCAGCTCGATAAATACCTAAGATGCATCCCAGACCATCCAAGACTGGAAGATGCAAAATACACCGGAAGATGTATTAGCAACTCTCTGGTGGATATACGAGGTGCCTCACACTGAGGGACCTGGGGGAACCCAAACAAAAAATAAGGCAATAAGGCAATAAGGCCCTACCATAGGGACGAGGAAAGCTGAGTGAGATTGAAAATAAATGAATTAATATATGTACATATATATATACATACATACACACACACATATATATATATATATATATATATATATATATATATATATATATATATATAGACACATAAATAACTATAGTATATGTGTGTGTATTTATATATATAGCCTGACACTTGCTCTTTATTATATAAAGGTGAGTATTCTTACAAAAAAACGACACTATTTTTCGGTTTAGTATTCCAAGGGTTTTTTTCATAATAGATGGTATGATATCCGGTCAATTATGTGGAACTATCTTGCAGGATATTAATGACTAAAGGCCCTTATTTGAGAATTGTTGAACCAAGTTGCCGTTCAAATTTTGTTTGGCTAAACCGAAGGATATGGATTATATGCTATCAACATTTGCCTTAAAATTTGTATAAGGTGTTTTACCTTATTCATACAAATATTTCACATGATTGTCAATAAATTAGATGCATGTATGTGTTTTGTATGTATATGGGCATATATGCATGCACGCATAAAAATTAATGCCTAATTTAGGTATTTAGTGATTGTTCCTCAGAAGAGATCATCAAAAGTATAGTCAATGCCATATCAATCCTTTACTTAATGGAGTGTATAGACAGATATCGTTCTTTTATAAAATCAGTCTATTCCGAAGAAGTTTTAATTCTTTCATTCTACTTTGTTTCGATTATTATTCTCCTGTCTGGTCCTCAACTGATGATTCTCACCTTATGTTGTTGGACAGGAACTTACAGTCTATTAAATTTCTTTTCCTGATCTAGATATTAATCGCTGGCACCGTCGTTCAATTAGTTCATCATACATGTTAGATAAGATTTTTTTCAAAATTCTGGTCATCCGCTACATTCAGATCTTCCCGGACAGTTCCATCCTGGTCATAATACTAGGCATGCAGTTAATTCTAATTTAATAGTCAGGCCTTGTGGAGGATTTATTTTTGCTTTATTTTTATTTTTGTTTTGCCAAATCCTGTGTGTGAGAGAGAGAGAGAGAGAGAGAGAGAGAGAGAGAGAGAGAGAGAGAGAGAGAGAGAGAGAGATATATTGTGTTAGCGAGCGAAAGTAGTTAGTGTAACGATCGTTTGTGGTGAGGAAGACTGTTGGTATAAATGAGATTGTTTGTTTACATTTTTAGTAAGGTTACGACAGTGGTGAATGTTTCGGAGCGAAGGCTTTTTTATTTGACTGCAGCATAAGGCAGTTGTGTGAGAGCTGGATTACATTTATATTTTTCTGACCAGCGTGGAAGTGGTTTTTGATTTTCAAAGCTGCGATTCCTCCTTTGGAGTGACTAAATTTCTAGAAAGTGGATTACTGTTGATGACCTGGCCTGGAACTGATCATATTTAGACTGCTTTTTTTTTGGATTAACGATTGTCGATGACCTGGCCTGTTTACTTTGATTGCTGCTATTGATGATGATAATGATGATAAGGATGATGACGATGATGATTACGACCCCGATTAGGGAGGCAGTGGTGGCAACTTGCCATACAGTTTAACCTGTTAATCACAGATTGAGGGTTGTGCGGTGAAAGACAGTTCGGCAGTTTGTGAACGACTGTGTTGCAAATAATATATATGAGCATACAAATTTTGGTGTTGAACTCGTAATATATGTGTTTTGTGTTTTCATGTTTGGGTTGCGGTTAGTTTTGAGTTTCGTTAGGATTTATTGGATTGCGGAAAGGTTTTTTTGTTAATTATATATTTAGTTTTATTTATCTTATAGTGTTAAGTTTTGATTAGTTTAAAGTGTTAAGTTTTGATTGGTTTAAAGTATTTATTTTGAATGTTGATGGTTTATGATTTATTTTAAGGTTTAAGAATTATAGTTTTAAGGTTATGTTTTGTTTTGTTTTGTCCTTTTGCCCAAGAGTCTGGTTGTAGATTACGTAAGGGGAAAGTTTGTTTTGTGGAGACCATTGTAAGTAAGTAAGATTCAAGGGTGCGGGGGTTGTTTTTTCAACATCCCGCCACATTATTTTGGCGCCCGAACAGGGACTGCTGAGGCGGGACTGATAGCTGGACTCTTGGACGAAGGACTGATAGGATAAGATATTAGATATAAGGTTGATGAAAAATGGAAGAGCAGAACAAGTTACTGAAGGAGGAATTGCGGCTGAGTAAGGAGCGTGAGGAGAGGTTGCTAATAGAGAATGAGAGGTTGAACTGGGAGAATGCGGCGATGCAGAAGGAGCTTAGGGAGTTAAAGGGGACAGTAGAGAGAGTGGAAGAATGTGTTGAGATGAGGATGCGAGAGAATGAAGAACGAATGGAGAAACGAATGGAAGATATGATGGGGCAAGTCATGGGGATGATGAAAACTATAATGGGTGAAGGTGCAGTCGGAGGAGTGTCCTCAGCTTCGGGTAATGGGTTGGTAGTGAAAGAGAAGGTTAAGGTAGGTGATAATGGGAAAGGAAGTGATAGTGATAGTAGTAATAGTGATGGTGATATTGAAGATAAGGGAATTAGGCATAGTAAGGATGAACAGAAAGGGGAGAGGAAAGATGAAAGGAAAGGTAAAAGTGATGTGAAGAAAGAGAAGAAAAAGTATCAGGCTGATAGCAAGGACGATCGTGAATGGGTGAAAGTGGTAAGTAAGAAAAAGGGTAAGAAGGGAATGGTTAAGGATAGGAATTTAAGTGTGGAAGTGGATTCATTATATTCGAATGAGGAAGAAGGTAACAAGGGAGTAGACAGTGATGATAGCAGTGAGAATGAACGTGATGTGTGTAAGACTGTGTTTATGAGAGAGGTACCTCGGTGTGAAAAGTTCAATGAGCATAGCAGTAGGGATGTATATGATTTTTTCAAGGAGTATGAGAGGTATTGTCAGGATAAGTATGGTGATAGTAAAAGAGTTTGGGCTAGGGAGTTAGGAGAATATTTGACTGGGTATTTGTTGACGATGTATGGAGTGATAATGAGTGTAGGGGACGTTGATTATGAAAGTGTGAAAACGAGAATAATTGAGCAGGTAAAACGTATGAAAGGGAGTGTTAAGTATAAGCGTAAGAATGATTTTGATGAGGCAAGGATGAATGCAGGAGAAGCTATATCAATGTACGTATGTAGGTTGGAAACTTTAGCTAGGAAGAAGTATGGGGATGAAGGTATAAATGAGAATAAGGAGTTAATGAGGAAGTTTTTGGCTACTGTACCCGAGAATGTTGCTGAGTTTGTTAATTTGAAACGGAAGGAGAAAATGAGGTGGACGAAAGAAAGATTGACATGGGATGATATTTTAGAGATAGTTGAGGATTACGAGTTGGATAGGTGTATGAAAGAAAGTAAATCTGTGAGTGTAAGAACTGGAATGGAGGAAAGTGTGCCAGAATTTGTTAGTTTTAGAGATGCTGTTATGAGAGGACCGATGAGGGTAGCTGATAGTGTAGTAGATAGGAGTGTTAGGGCGAGTAATGTGGGAATACCTGTAAGGACAAATGAAGGGTTTAGGCAAGGGAATCAGGTTTGGAGGGATAGGAGTGCTAGTGCGCCGCAAGATAGGTCAGGTAGTTGTATCCGTGAAGAGAAGTGTTATAGATGTGGGAAAGTAGGACATAAGAAGAATGAATGTAGATGGGCTCTTGGTGCTTGTTTTGGATGTGGTGAGGTAGGGCATAGAATTAGCGAGTGCACGAAAGAGAAAGGGGTAAAATGTTATCGGTGTGGTATGACAGGGCACATAGCGAGTGGATGTCGGAGTAATCGTACAAATGTGATTTGCGGTAATTGTGGTAAGGATGGGCATTATGCTAGAATGTGCAAGGAGCCACGGGGTAAGTGTACTGAATGTGGTGCAGATGGGCATGTAGCTAGGGTATGTAGGAAGAAGGGAGGAAATCAGCCAGGATGTTCGGGAAACTAGAGTGTAAGAGGGTTCAGCTGGGTGAGTCCTCGAGTGTGTGCGGAGTGAATGTGATGCATGTTCGTGAAGGTTTATTACATGAAGACGTGATGGGCGAAAGAGCTTATGACTGCATGAGTGCAAAAGTAAATGTTAATGGAATAGAGCTAGTTGGTCTGATTGATACTGGTTGTGGTGTCAATTTAATGTTTAGGAATGCATACGATAAGGTAAGGGATGTGTGTGAATTTAGGGGGTGTAAAGGTGAAGTGAAAGGGATCGGTAATTTAAGTATGTCTGTGCAAGGAAAGTTACGAGAAAATGTTATGATTGGGGGGCTGATGATGGAAGATAATGATTTTTATGTGGTGGAGGGAGTAAATGACAAATACGATGTGTTGTTAGGTTATAACTTCTTGAAAAAATGCGGTATGATTGTACATCCTAGTGTAAATATGATAGAGATGAAAGTTAAGGGTAAATTTTGTGGGGAATTTTATTTGAATGAAGATGGTAGTGTATGTACGAAGGTATGGAAAGGTGTGCCGTTAATAGCAAAAGAAGGTGTTAAATTGTCTAAAGATGCGAGTGAGGTTGTCAGTGTAAAAGTTGCATGGCCGAATAGTCTGGGAATTGCCAATAGTGACAATTGTGAATATGTAGTGGAAGGTTCGGAAGCAAGTAATTTGGTGAAAGCAAGTGTGCATGTGTATGATGGTATTTTGAATTTGCAGGAGCCGAAGGTGTATGTGAGCTTGTTGCCGACTGTAAGGAGGAAGAGAATACGGGGTATACGTGAGGGTGATTGTATGGGATGTATGTATACGTTGGTCAATGTAGAGGATGAAAGGTATGTTAAATTGAGACGGGTTATGACGGGTAAGATAAAGCCGGATGACGATTGGGACTATGAAAGTTTGAAAGAAAGAATTAATGTAGATGAGAATATAAGTGAGGGGGAAAGGGAACAATTGTATAGGATGTTATGGGATAGACGGAGAGTTTTGAGTCGCGGTGACGAGGATTGTGGGGGATCAAAGCTGCCTGAATTTAAGATAGTTCTTAGTAATGATACCCCCATATATCAGCGTCCCCGACATTTTTCTCCGCCTATTGCCAGAGAAATAGAAGAGCAGTGCCAGGAGTTAGAACAAATGGGTGTAATAGAAAGGAGTGAGAGTGCCTGGAATAGCCCTATTGTACCTGTAAGAAAGCCGGATGGAAGTTTACGGATGTGTATTGATTATAGGAAGGTGAATGAAGTAACTGTTAAAGAACGTTTTCCGATGAATGTAGTGTCTGACTGTGTGTATAAGATGCATGGTATGAAAGTTTTTACAAAGTTAGATTCAGTTAGGGGCTATTACCAGATGCCTCTGGCAGAGGGGAGCAGGCCCATTACGGCATTTTCAAGTAGAAGTTGTCATTTTCAGTTTAAAAGATTAAGTTTTGGCCTTGCTAATGCGCCTGCTGCCTTCCAGAGGGCGATGAATGTAGTTTTGGCTGGGTTTGATAGACAGAAGGTGACTGTTTTTATTGATGATATTTTGATTGCTAGTGAGACAGTTGAGGAACACATGCAGTTGCTTGAAGCAGTATTAGAACGGTTGATAGAAGTTGGGGTGAAAGTTAAGCTTGAAAAGTGTACATGGTTGGCCGGGGAGGTGGAATTTCTTGGGCATGTGGTGAGTGAATCGGGTATAAGGAAGAGTGAAAAGTTTGTGAGTAAGGTGAGAGAGTTTCCACGTCCTCATACGGTGCGTGAGTTGAGAGGGTTTCTTGGGTTAATTGAATTTGGTCGGAAGTTTGTCAGAGATTGTTCGGGAATAGGGAAGCCTTTGAATGAGTGGACAGGTAAGAGAAATAGTACGAGACTGAAATGGGATGAGCGTATGATTGAAGCATTTGAAAACTTGAAAGAAGAGGCTGCGAGAGACGTCACTTTGGCTTTTCCCGATTATAGTGAACATGCGAGTATGCTAGAGTTATATACGGATGCTAGTGGGATTAGTATGGGCGGTTGCTTGGTTCAAATGCAAAGAATAAACGGAGATGAACAGTTGAGAGTGATAGCGTATGTAAGTAAAGCATTTAATAAGGCTGAGCGAAAGTATTCCACGATTGAAAGGGAGTTGGCTGCGATAAGGTTTTGCGTGAAAGCGTTGAAGGTATTTTTGTATGGTGTGAAATTTATTGTGCGTACTGACCATCAGCCCCTAGTGTACATGATTAGGAAAGAGTCTGTGAATGCTAGAGTTGCGAGGACAATAGAGGATTTGAATGAATTTGACTTTAAGCTAGAATATGTACCTGGGAGTAAGAACGTGATAGCAGATGCGATGTCAAGAATGCATGGTAAGATAGAAGAGAGTAGCGAGAATGATAGTAATTTTGAAAGGTTGCCGGAAGATTTAATGGTGGTACAAAGTTTTGAAGGGGATGACATGGTGTATAAATGTATTTTGTGTGGGTTAAATAAGGTTAAATTGAAGGGTTTGAATAGGGATATACCTGCTAGTATAGATGAGCTTAGAATGAGTGTTAGGAATGAAGTATCAAAAGAAATGGCATATAAGGAGGAGGATAGTATGCTTGAGGGTGAATTGTTATCAAAAGTATTGTTGGTAGTAAGTATGTTATATGGTGTCACTGTTTATTTGTATTTTGGGTGGAATCGTCCGATGCAGTACCGAGCAAATAAAGAGACTGAAAGGGAGTATATATTGAGGTTACAATGTAATGAAAGATGTTGCAAGTTGTTGAGTAAGAAGGAGGATTGTCCGAGTGATTTGAATCAGAGTGGTATGAGCATAGAAGATAGCGAAGATGACCATGGGTGTGATAAGGATGACCCTATTGATAGGAGAGTAAACATTTGTATGCATGGTGTAAAAGGAAGAATGATGACGTATGTGGGTATAAATGAGAATGAATACTGTAGTTTAATTGATACAGGTGCACAAGTGTCATTAGTGAATATGTCTGTTATCAAGGAAATAGAGCGGTACAATTGGGAAGTGAAACGGCAATGTACGAGTGTGAGAATTCATGGGATAGGTAAAGGAAGTTTGCTAGTTTGGGAAGAAGTGCGTTTGAAAGTAAAACTGGGAAGTATGGAGGTGGAACATAATTTTATTGTAATGGGAGAGAATGAGATGCCTAGTTGTTTTTTGATAGGAATTGACTTTTTAAGATTGCATGATTTATCAGTTGATATTGGTAGTGGTTTGCTTCTGAAAAATGGATGTGAAGTAGTTGTGATAGAAGATAATAGTGTATTTATGGCGAATTTTGTTGGCATGGTTGATATTACGAGGAGTGAGGATGATCTACTGACTAAAGAGGAGGTGGAAGAAATGCAAGATGAATGTGAGGAAATTAAAAGGTTACGTGAATGTATGTTGAATAGTATTGAGGTAGAAGAATGGTCGTCTGATTTAGAGGTGTATAAGAAAGTTAGTAAGAGACTTATTGTGTGTAAGAATATTGTTTATTTTCTACATAAAGGAATGGATGAAGATATATATGTTCCTGTGTTTCCAATGCATGCAGCAGTAAGTATGTGTATGTTAGTGCATGACAGATATGGGCATATGGGTAAGAATAAATTATGGGAATGCATGCGTGAGAGATTGTTTACACCTGGGTTGAGTCAGATATGTAAGGATGTAGGTTCAATACTACTTACAGTATTCTAGAAGTTTTATTCCAGCTGTGACCAAGTTGTGGACTGATCTCCCTATTCGGGTAGTTGAATCGGTAGAACTTTAAAAGTTCAAAATTGCACCAAATGTTATGTTGAACAGGCTGACATTAGCTTTTTATAGTTTATATATGAAATATCAGTTTTAATGTTGTTTCTATTTTTAAGATATTTCATTTTAATTGTTCATTACTTATATCGTTTAGTTATTTCCTTATATCCTTTCCTTACTGGGCTATTTCTCCCTGTTGGAGCCCTTGGACTTATAGAATCTTGCTTTTCCATCTAGAGTAGCAGCTTAGCTAGTAATAATAATAGTAATGATAATAATAATAATGCTAATAATAAGTCATTTGATTCCAGATAAATGGCATGAACCCCTTTCCGAATTGAAAGGTCTTTAATTTACAGACGTTTATTAAAAAATCATTGTAAAACATTACTCTCCCGTTTTACTTGCCTAACTATATTGACACAAGTCTTGGTTTCCAATATGAAATATTCACTGGGCTACAATGGAGAAAAAAAAGGTTCAGCTCCTGTGGGTCGGTCTGACCTGATCACAATGGGTCAAAAATTGTCCAATTTAACCGACTGCTGACGAGAAAAAGATGGTATATCTACGGCTATGACAGAAAAATCTATTACCACTGGAACGAAGATTGGTTTTGAAAATATATTTTTGGAAAAATGAAGATAAATTATGATATTTTTGTCCATCTATCTATTAAATTGGATCGCCATTGTCAGAAAGATGGGCTGGATTAGATTTCCGACCAAATTAGACTGAATTTTGGGCTCGCTCTGTCAAGACACATGAATGTTGTTCCGCTGTTACCCTAAACAGTTATTCAGGTACTTGGTTAGTAGGCGACTGTGGTGGATCACATACATGGTCAAGATAGGTTAGGGGCAAGCAACCTTATCCTACTGGAAACTGAAAAACTAACCGATTTTGACACTAGTCATGGTAAAAGGGGAAACTCATAGCTATGGATGTCTATACAAATGTGTGTGTGTGTGTGTGTGTGTAAGAGAGAGAGAAAGAGCTCTAACTTGATGGGGATGTCATATACACAGTATAATTATGTCATATATGTATATACAAATATATCAGCTGTAACTAGTCCACTGCTGGAGAAAGGCCTCAGACATGTCCTTCCACTCCCGTCTGTTTATGTTCTTTCTATGCCAGTCTTTACCAACAAATTTTGTTAGCTCGTCAATCCATCGTCTTCTCTTTCTTTCCTTGCTTCGTTTGCATTCTCTGTTATTCTTAATGTCCTTCTATTGTTTGTCATTCTCATTATATGTCCTGCCCATGTTTTTAGAATATCCTCTACTTTAGTTTGCTCTCGTATCCATGTTGCTCTTTTTCTTTTCTAATAGTGTTACCATCATCATTTTTTCCATAGCTTTTAGAGTTGTAACTAGCTTAAGTCTTAGCTAGTCTCCAAGATTCTGATGCATCAGTTATTACGTGTAGGAAAATATGAATAAATGCTTTTCATTTTAGAGAAATTGGCATTTTACTTTTCATAATTTGATTTTGTTTACTAAAAGCTCTTGATCCCAGCCTCATCCTTACTTCCATATCGGTCTCAAGTCCTGGGAAAGACTTAATATCTATCCCAAGTACGTACTCTATATTCATTAACAATCTCTAGAGGTTCGTCCATAACCCTTATTTATTTTTATTTTGATTGCACATTATCTTAGCTTTACTCATGTTTATTTTCAGTTTACAATTCTGCTTTCTGTATTAAATTCAAAACTTTTATTATCTTTTACAAATATTGAGTTGTTAAGGTATTCCCCATTAATGTTAATTCCTACATTTTCTATACTTAGATTTTTAAAAACTTCTAGGCATGATGTGAATAAGTTAAAAGAGATGGGTTCTCCCTGTATAACTCATTTCTCAATCGGAATTTTATCGTTATCTTTCTGTAATTATACTGTAGGATTGCTGTACTTCCCTTATAGATATCTTCGTGTTCTAACATAAGATTCATATATTCTTTTTCTTAGAAGGACTTTCATTACTGCTGAGCTTTTGACACAATCAAATGCTTTCTCAGAGTCTATGTGTATTCCATATATGATTCCCATTTGTCAACTGTCTTTTTAACCCATTTTAGTGAAACACTCTTGCAAAACTCCATCTGCCAAAATCCAGTTTGTCACAAAGCGTATGAGCAATTTAATTACGTGTTCGGTCTAGAAACGTTAATGTCTTGCAAATCCAGTTACAGCCGTACGAGGTTGTTTCGGCAGTTCTATGTGAGAACGGATATCTGACACTAGGAACACGGTAGGTAATAATTATGTAAACCTGCATCAAAATATTCATGAAGGGAATTGAAGGCTTTTGGAAGACAGCGGCTTTGAAGTAGACAACAAAGTTTATGAGCGATAACATTTATAACATGGGAGTTTTCTAGTTTTACCTTATGAGAGAAATGAATAATGGATGTTGATTTATTCAGGCTGAAAATTAAAGATCGAAACCGGTTTAACACTATTAGAATAATTTCAATGATCCTGTAAATGAAAGTACCCCTTCTAGAACAATAAGTGTAGAGAATAGTATTGTACAGTATATGAATACGCTTTAACAAATCATAGTAAAAAAACAACTAAGTATTATTTAAGGTAATGAAAAGTCTCTCTAGCATTGAGATATTGGGTGGAGGAGTCAAGATATTCAAAATCATAAAGGACATTGTAATCTGTACAAAGAAAATGACGTAATATTTTTCATTATTATTATTATTAGTAGTAGTACTTACTAAGCTACAACCCTAGTTGGAAAAGCAGGATGTTATAAGCCCAGTGGCCACAACAGGGAAAATAGCCCAGTGAGGAAAGGAAACAAAGAAAAGTAAAATATTTTAAGAACAGTAACATTAAAAAAATATTTCCTATATAAACTATAAAAACTTTAACAAAACAAGAGAAAGAGAAGTAAGACAGAACAGTGTGTGCGAGTGTACCCTCAAGCAAGAGATCTTTAACCCAAGACAGTGGAAGACCATGGTACAGAGGCTATGGCACTACCCAAGACTAAAGAACAGTGGTTTGATTTGGAGTGTCCTTCTTCTAGAAGAGCTGCTTACCATAGCTTAAGAGTCTCTCCTACCCATACCAAGAGGAATGTAGCCACTGAACAATTACAGTACAGTAGTCAAAATCTTGGGTGAAGAATTGTTTTGTTTACCCCTTGTACTCCCATTTACCACTCTTATTAATCCATTCGAAGCCTGTTTTAAAGCTTAATGTCAGTATACTATCGTACACGTTCCGTCAAAAATGACGGCTAAATATTTAAATAGATATGCAAACGGATTCAAGCCTTCCCGCCCCCTCCCTCTTTCCTGACTACTTCCTCTTCCTCCCTTCGGAGCAACGGGGAGAGACCAAGTAGTCATACGTTTGATAATGCCGCTCAGCGAGACAGGAAATACACACACACACACACACACATATATATATATATATATATATATATATATATATATATATATATATATATATATATATACAGTATATATATATATATATATATATATATATATATATATATATATATAGAAATTGCCCAACAATTGTTCTTTATTATAAAGGGGAGATTTTGCATTTTCTTTTTTTCTTTTTTGCATTATTATTACTGTTACTTGAGATACATCTCTTCAAAGGATTTATGCGATAACCTTTTTCATTGTGAGGTTGTTAAATATCCTGCCCTGTACTGAGCGGTTATTGTTGGCTTTTATTTTAATGGGATAGGTCTGCTTTATATGTGTATATATATATATATATATATATATATGTGTGTGTGTATATATATGTGTATATATATGTGTATATACAGTATATGTATATATATACATATATATACACGTGTGTATCTGTGTGTGTGTGTGTGTGTGTGTGTGGCTAAAACGATGCTTAAGCCAAAAGAATGACGTCAGAACTGTTGCAGGGATTGGACCTTGTACTTAGTTGGAAAGGTGGGGTTTGGTGTTGGAAATCATACATGTATTTCGAAATTTATCTCAAAATTGTTCAATTATCAATTATTTAAAAAGGTCTGGAAACATTTATGAAAAATCGGTAATTAATTGTAGTTTCCTAATATTTTTTAGTTTTAATCTTTAGCGTCATTGCCTTCATATTAAAGTGTAATTCCGTAGTGTAACCATTGTTGGCCTAGTGAGCAAGCATGTGAAAAGGTGGCTCACCATCAGATATTATTTTATACTACTAGTAGCAGTCTTCTTTTTCTCCAGAAACATAACTGGAGTTTTGTTTATCCAGAGAGATGTTTACGAAATTTAGACGCCACAAGTACATTAGCATATAAACACACACACATATATATATATATAAATATGTAATATATATATATATATATGAAAATATGTAATATATATGTATATATATATATATATATATATATATATATATATATATATATATATATATATATATATATATTATGGAACCACCCTGGTCTATGTACTGTATTTGTCTATATATATATATATATATATATATATATATATATATATATATATATATATATATATATATATATATATATATATAGACAAATACAGTACATAGACCAGGGTGGTTCAAGAAAATGCTACGGTTCACAATTTCAAGGATCTTATATACTTGGAGAAAAAGAATAAGCTATTTCGGCCAACGCAAGAAAAGGTCAGATACTAGAGAGAGGAGCACGAGTCTGTGAACTGGATTCTTTTCATCATTTCAGAAAATGAAAGATATACACCTCGCTACTTCCTTCCAGTCATAACCGTTTCTTCTCTCCTTCCAGTAGCGACCGAGTAGACTTTCTTTCTTGCCAGACGGCAGTTAAATTGAGCAATTTTCAGACCTATTGAGATCGGGTCAACGTCGCTTTCAATAGCCGTCCCCTTTTTCCAGCCGGGGGAATATGGCAGAGCCTGGAATCTGAGAGACCTGTGTCAACACAGTTAGAGCGGTGTGTTTAACTTCCCGTTAGCGGTGATCATCTCTGCAGTAAAGCACTGAATAAAAGGGAGAGTGTTCTCATTAAGAAGAACGCCTTCGCTATTTTTTTCGAAACATCCCTCTGTCTTCACTCATGTCTTTTCTCTTAATTACTTTGATTTTCAAAGAATTTTTGTAATTTGTCATTTTTCACCTTGAAGGGGTGGGACCAGATGTTGGTAACCGTTCGGTTCTTATCAGTTATTTATGGGTGTGAGGTTGAGGGCGTCTGTCTTTTCTTGTTGGTCACCCTTCGAACCACAGGCCAGACAAAATATTATATTGCTTGGTTCTTCAAACAAGGAGGTGTGTATGCAATACGTTACTTTTATAGTATATACACGTGTATATATATGTGTATATATATATATATATATAATATATATATATATAAAATATATTTATTATTTATAAATATATATATATATATATATATATATATGTGTGTGTGTGTGTGTATATTATAGATAATATATATATATATATATATATATATATATATATATATATATATATATATATATATATATATATATATATATATTATACATATATAATGAATATATAAATGCTAGTAGTAATGATAATTTTAGAAGTTGTCTCTTATATTACATATTTATTTAAAATATATAATATATTTTGCCTCATATTTACCCCCCATTTAAACCATTGACATCTATAGCAATTATGTATTTCTCCAACCACAATTTATATAATTTAACCACTCAATATGAATAGGGATCATCAGAATAAAAGGTCCCTTGAAGTTTGAAAGGGAAAAGACGTAGAGGAAGTTTATTGAAAAATAAAAAAAATAAACTAATTGAATTATACAGACGAGGGGCCGAAATAGGGGATTATATTGGATCGTGTTGTTTGGAATAAATTTGTTGAAATGAGAGAAAGGTGAATTGAAATAATGAGCAAAACTGATTAAGTAACGAAGAAAAAACTACCAGTCGTCTTATTTGGTTTATTATTGAAAGACTGTAAAATCCTTCTCACTCTTATGCATTCAAATACATAAATACACACAATCATATATATGTACATACATATATATATGTATATATATATATATATATATATATATATATATATATATATATATATGTATATATATATAATACACATTGCATATATATCATCATCATCATCATCATCATCATCCATGACAAGTCCATAGGCTGTCCAGTGCATGACAAAGGCCTCATGTATGTCCTTCTACTCTTGTCTGTATCTTGTATTTCTATGTCGGTCTATATAGACAAATTTATCTCTCTCTCTCTCTCTCTCTCTCTCTCTCTCTCTCTCTCTCTCTCTCTCTCTCTCTCTCTCTCTCTCTCTCTCTATATATATATATATATATATATATATATATATATATATACACACATATGTATATATATATGTATGTATTTGTGTATATGTATATACATTTGCGCGTGCGCGAGCGTATTGTTATGAGATGAAAATATAATATTCTTAATTGGATAACTAAAAGCATTCCATTTTTTTTTTATTCTGTGCATCACAAAAAAAAAAAAAAAAACCTATTCCCACTATATTTTCTACCCCATTATCCCTTCATGGTTTTTGTTCTTTTATTTTTACACCTCCGACGATGCTATTTCCTATACGAGGTGGCCTACGACGGGGTCCCTGAAATCAACGTTGCCACCACACTCGTAATGGTATCCAGTCGCTTCGGAATTGCGCGAAAGAAAGGATCCAATCCTGTTTAAGGCGTTCTGATGTCCCGCCGGAACATGTCGCTTTGCAAATTCAATTTCCTTGCTGAAAAAGTTTCGGTCGTATTCTGGTTTTTATGGCGTCGAAGGATTCGGAGAGGCACGACTAAAAGACCTTTAGAGAAACGAAAATGTAAATAAGACGAATAATACACGGTAAAATTGGTGTTTACCTCCTGGAGGATCTAGGATATTTGTTCCGCTATCTTATAAAAGAAACTTCAATTGATATGGATTTTGAATTCTTGTTATATGCCTGAGATATGAATGTTTCATTATCTATTTTACACTATTCTATTCATTTCTTTTCTCTACATTTATATTCTATAGAAGTTTTATTTTGCTAGTTTTCTGGCTTTCAGTTTCTTCCCTTATTGTATACATCAAAGATCCAATATTTTAATTTCAATTTCAATAACCTTCGAATTAATTTACATATATAAACATAGATATCTTTTGATATGATTCAACTTCAGAAATCATACTTATAAGAGGTACATATATGTACATTTCATATTTATAATTCCATTGAACAGACCGGCATGCGAATGGCCGGAGACATGTATATGTTCTACATAAATGGAAGTCCAATTTGCTGCTAATGTTTTCTGGTGGTGTTTACCTCGCCCATTTATCTTATCAAAGGGAGAGCCAATTGTGCTCCGTTCCATTACTGGCAAAGCCATATATCTTCCTTGTCAAAGAGAACATTGCGCGTTACTTATTTTGTGTAGCTTGTGTTCCAGGTATTTGCCAGTTTATTTTCTGATTTACTTCTGCCGGGGAGTTAGTAGCTAGATGCTATGGGTCATCATCAAATCAGTGTTTTCTTAATCTAATTTATGTTGGAAAGGTTTAAACGCCTATCATGAATGGCAGGGGCAAGGGACAGTGACATTGCCCCATCGAGCAGGACAATGCCCTAGAGACTGACCATATACATATACGATCAGCGCCCAAGCCCCTTCCACCCAAGCTAGGACCAAGGAGGGCCAAGCAATGGCTCCTGATGACTCAATATATAGACTCCCCCAAAATCCCCATCCTTAGCTTACAATAATGGTGAGATTGCAGCGACCTAAGAAAGTAACGAGTTTGAGCGGGACTCGAACCCCAGTCATATTGTCTGTCGTTGACCAGTCAGGGACGTTACCACATCAGCCACCACAACCCTAATAATTGTATGAATAGAAATTTAGAGTGAATTAATTTCTCAATTGAATCTAGATCACTAATTTTATATAACCGAGTGGACTGCCACTGCCTGTCTTTAGCATGTTTGTGGTTTAAATACAGCAAATGAGAGCTTTTTCATTTATCCATAACTTGGAAAAAGGTTTATTACTACTAGACGAATTCAAAGGGTTGTATGGAAATCAAGAAGTTAAGAAGACATCGTCACGTTATGTATATATATATATATATATATATATATATATATATATATATATATATATATATATATATATATATATATATATGTTTATATGTATTTATATATATATATATATATATATATATATATATATATATATATATATATATATATATATACACATACACATACATCACCATCAGCCATTGCTAGTCGACTGAAGGACAAAGGCCTCAGAATTGTCCTTCCACAAGCATCTGTTTATGGTCTTTCTATGCCAGTCTATACCTGCAAATTTTCTTAGCTCTCCAATCCATTGTCTTCTCTTCCTTCCTATGCTTGTTTTGCAATCTCTAGGGACACATTCTGGTTTCCTTAATGGTCATCTATTATCTGTCATTAATATATATATATATATATATATGTATATATATATATATATATATATATATATATATATCTACTGTATATGAATATACACATATACATACACACACTCGTATACAGTAGTTATTCACACACGCCCACACACATAGAGTATATAATTGTGTGTATATATACATATAAGCATATACTGTATATATATATATATATATATATATATATATATATATATATATATATATATATTTATATATATATATATATATATATATATATATATATATATATATATATATATATATAATCATCATCATCATGTCCTCCTACGCCAATTGAGGCAAAGGGACTCGGTTAGATTTCGCCAGTCGTCTCTATCCCGAGCTTTTAAATCAATACTTCTCCATTCATCATCTCCTACTTCGCACTTCATAGTCATCAGCCGTGTGTGTGTGTGTATATATATATATATATATATATATATATATATATATATATATATATATATATTATGTATATATATATATGTGTGTATTCAAGAGCTTTTCATGAATGTTTAAGCTCATCTACGGTATTATGAGCAGACTTGGTAATTAAACACTTTTTCTCAAATTTAAAATCGTAATGGAGGCGTCTGAACACTAGCCTATTATTTTATTACATTGTAACGGAAATTGAAATATTATGAGAAAGTTTTATGTAGATTTGGGTCGGGTGGTATAGTTTTCCCCATATATCTAATAAGTGGGCATAGCAAATCCTGATTATTTTAAGTAAAACTGTTTCCCGACTAAATTATTTTTTAAGCATCTTAACAAATCATCAAATAATAAATTGGCTCAGACTCAAAAAGTAACAACTGTACCTAAACTCAAATTTTATGCGAGTTTTCCTTTTATTCATGATGATTCCTTTTGACAGAATTGTACAAAAATCATACTACAACATTTTCCAGCTGTTGAAGTAAACTTAATTCCTAAGAATCCTCTCAAAGTTGGCTCGATTTTTCACTTTAAGGATCGATTGAGCCCTTTGATGTGCTATGGTGTAGTGTATCAATATATTTGCCGAAAGTGTAACTCTGGGACCTACGTAGGATCTACCAAGAAGTTTTTGAGGGTCAATTGATTCTCATAGAGGTGTTAGTTTTCGAACAAGTTGCAGAATATCCCGCCCAGATCATTCAAATATTCGCAATTATTATTATTATTATAATTATTATTATTATTATTATTATTATTATTATTATTATTATTATTATTATTATTATTATTATTACTACTACTTGCCAAGCCACAACCCTAGTTGGAAAAGCAAGATGCTATAAGCCCATGGGCTCCAATAGGGAAAAATAGCCCAGTGAGGAAAGGAAATAAGGAAACAAATAAATGATGGGAACAAACTAATAATAAATCATTCTAAAAACAAGTCCATAGACTTGCTAAAATGTGCAAAATGAATATTGACACTAAAGATTTTAGCATTATAGGGCAAGTATCTAATTATCACGACTTGCCTATTCTAGAGTCAATTTTGATTAAAAGACTGGTTCCATCGTTAAACACCCAAGCTTCCTCCACTCAATTGTACTTGTCATAGCTTTCTTTGTTTTATTCTGTAGTTGTTGATGCCATACAGTTTTTATTTGCGCTACTGCGAGGTTGGTTTCACTTCTGTTTTATGCATATATTTAGTTGAATTTTTTTTTTTTTACTAATTTATACTTTTTATATAAATTTGTATATTACTATTTCTTAATGTTATATATGTACTTCTTATTTGTAGCCCTGGAAGATGTGATAATGACGACCACTAAACGTCGGGATTTATGATAATTGGATTTCTAGAACTGCCTATTTCCCTGTTCATTTTGAGAACTATACATATATATATATATATATATATATATATATATATATATATATATATATATATATATATATATATATATATATACACACATACATATGTATATATATATTTATCCAGACAATTGCTCTTTATTTCAGTATCATTGGGAATATATCCTATTACTGCCCTCCCACTTTCATTAGTAAGTAGGTGTAATTTAAGCTCCTTGCAGACGACAGCGTCTCTCTCTCTCTCTCTCTCTCTCTCTCTCTCTCTCTCTCTCTCTCTCTCTGTATATGTTGCCAGGGAAATTAATTTGACCAGTTAATATCCTGAGGGTTATACGCTCATTTAGGATGTTATTCGCCAAGCTGTCAGCAGGGGAATTCTGGTCCCAAATGTGACATACTGAGGCACATTATTCGTATTTTTCTTGGCTTTGCGATTTGCATACCACAGAGACTGAAATAAATGGTCAGTGTTCGAATATTATATAAGCATTATAGCGCAACTGTAAAGAATATTATAATAGGATAATTTCATGCAACGTGATGTTGAAAAATATATTAATATATAATTGCAAACGACTTTCCGATAAAAAGATGGAATATTGGGCACCACTTAGCGTTGGCAATTTTCTTAATGCACTATTGCCCTCAACGTAAGTGGAAAAAAAAATATTACTGCGTAATTGAAAATGGCTTATTACCTGTTGGCTACAGGTCCATTCTTATAGAAATCTATAAACATGAGAAGATAATCTTATAATATGCTAATTATCATAATGGAATAAATATTCGAGTGACGTGTACGGCAGCTCACTCGCTGTTATATAGTTCATCCCTTCACGCTGGTCTGAAAGTTGGATAAAAGAGCAAGGCTGAAACGTATAACTGGTAGAGCAGCCAGTTCATTATCAATATTGAACCTGATTGGTAACGTCTTTTCCTGGTGTTTGCCAGACGGGGGTTCGATTCCCGCTCAGACTTGATAGTGCCTTAAGTGTCATCAACCTTACCATCCTTGTGAGCTAAGGTTGGGGGTTTTGGGGGAGCCTATAGGTCTATCTGTTGAGTTATCAGCAGCCATTGCCTAGCCTTCCCTGGTCGTAGCTTGGGTGGAGAGGGGGCTTGGGCGCCGATTATATAACTCTAGGACATTATCCTGCTTGTTAGGGCAATGTCACTGTCCCTAGCCTCTGCCATTCATGAGTGACCTTTAAACCTTTAAACAGTGTCTACCAATTGAGACGAGCCTGGTGAACTAATAGGCAAGCTGACAGCCGAGAAAAAAAAGCGAGCGCAAACGGGAATAAAGGACTAATTTCAAAGACCCTACAATTAATTGTATAAACGTTTTGAGTGATTAAATTGTGGATATCTTTAAAATTATGACTTTTTTGATACACACACATCTCCCCTATATGATCAAGAGCAAGTGTCTATCTGATTAATCGTATCTCCCCTAAATACTGATCAGGTGTCTGATTATATATATATATATATATATATATATATATATATATATATATATATATATATATATATATATATATCTACATACATACATATAATATTTGGTCACGCTCAGCTCCGCCCCCCTCCCCCACCGTCTCTTGGGTGGGGAGGAATGGTAATCATACCCTGGTGAGAACAAGGTTCGTGTGTGTGCATAATTGCATATCAATGTTAAAATTTAGCCGTCATTTTCGGCAGGTCGCGTACACTGGTTGCATATACAGTATATATATGTATATATATATATATACATATATATATATATATATATATATATATATATATATACATACACACACACGCCATACCTGAAACGTTAGTATTTATAAATTACCTATCATCAAATGAAAATCCTAACAGATATTAGACACGACAGCCGCTTGTGTTATGCCTAAATGGTTTAACACAATAGGAACGGTTTGGATCTGCAATGCGGATATATCAGTCTTATGGTAATAGGCCTGAGCCCTATTCCACAGAGAGAGAGAGAGAGAGAGAGAGAGAGAGAGAGAGAGAGAGAGAGAGAGAGAGAGAGAGAGAAAACCATATGTTTGAAAGGGGAGTCAATGGCATATGGTCTTGACGGGTTTGTGCTTGTTTGGTTTTTTAAGTAAGAGTATGTATTAATGTGTGTAAGAGAGAGAGAGAGAGAGAGAGAGAGAGAGAGAGAGAGAGAGAGAGAGAGAGAGAGGTGTTTCTTCTTTCAAATTATGACAATTGCTTAACAATATCATTAGCCATTCTTCCTTATCTTAAGCTTATGTCAGCCTTATCTCTTGATTAGATCTTCCAAATTTCATCCTCATATTAATAGTAATGTTCTTCTTCCTCTTCCTCTTCTTCTTCTTCTTCTTCTTCTTCTTCTTCTTCTTCTTCTTATATATCTCTCTCTCCCCCTCGTGAAAACGATTGTTCTAACAAAGTACAAATTTCTTATTATTCCTGTAATTATCCTGTTTGTTAATAGCAAGGTCTCTTGAAGTTTAGTCATGTTAAGAATACTCTTTTATCATTGAATTATGAAATTATATATTCAGGCTAATTCATTTTGTGTATTGTTTTGGGTGGCAGAAGCAACATTTACATTATATCGATATGTTTCAGAAATATTCACATTAAAACACACGGATTTTCGTTCATGAGCTTGGAATAATTTATTTACTTATCATGTACACATTTACGACTCCCATGTTTACTTTTGGGCAAAGTATTTATAATAACAATGGCGCATCTTATTAATCATCACTTACCTCTAAGCACCTGTGTGCCCCCCCCCCCAGCTTTGTATTAGTCATTATCCGTCTCTAATATGGCAAATACGGTTTGATATTCGTAAGTACTTGGATGTACCACATAGTTTTCCAATTCTGTATCATTCATCATCCCAGACTTCTGTATATGAATATTGTTTACTCTTCAGTTTGACAAATACTTTTCAGTTATAAAATTTGAGAATCAATTACTTAGGTTGACCAATTAGTCTTTTTGCTTTAAAATTAAGGCGAGGATTTTGATAAGCCAAAGCTGAAGGGATATGCAGCGGTATAATCTTTTCCGTCCAGGTCAAAGAATATTGTAATATTAAAAGTTTACAGAATCAAGTGATATGTTTTGTTTCAGACGTTTTTGTCGTCAGGTTCAATAACTCTCTCTCTCTCCCTCTCTTTCTCTCTCTCTCTCTCTCTCTCTCTCTCTCTCTCTCTCTCTCTCTCTCTCTCTCTCTCTCTCTCTCTCTCTCTACTTCAGTCTATCTCGTGACCCCATTCATTCTTCTTGATGTTGCTCAACCCTTAGTCCTCTGATAATTTTTTTTTTTACGAATTCATTAGAATAGTTTAATAAGATCACTGAGGCGTGAATAATGAATTGACGAAAAGCAAAATGAGGTTCTCTTTGGAGAAACTTACTAATTGGACTAATTAATTTAGTTGTTATGAGACCGACAGGTAAAGGCGCTAATTATTATTATTATTACTTGCTAAGCTACAACCCTAGCTGGAAAAGCAGGATGTTATAAGCCCAAGGGCTCCACCATGGAAATAGCTCAGTGAGGAAACGAAATAAGAAAATAAACTTGAAGAAAAGTATTATTATTATTATTATTATTATTATTATTATT
>NC_090751.1:87120862-87170862 GCF_036898095.1 Palaemon carinicauda
TTCATCACCTTCTTTAGCAGACAGCCATTTTCCATTCTCTCAACATGGCTAAACCACCTCAGCACATTCATATCCACTCTAGCAGCTAACTCATTTCTTACACCAGTTCTCACCCTCACCACTTAGTTCCTAACCCTATCTACTCGAGATACACCAGCCATACTCCTTAGACACTTCATCTCAAACACATTCAATTTCTGTCTCTCCGTCACTTTCATTCCCCACAACTCCGATCCATACGTCTCAGTTAGTACAATCACTTTCTCATATAAAACTCTTTACATTCATGCCCAACCCTCTATTTTTTACTACTCCCTTAACTGCCCCCAACACTTTGCACCCTTCATTCACTCTCTGACGTACATCTGCTTCCACTCCACCATTTGCTGCAACAACAGACCCCAAGTACTTAAACTGATCCACCTCCTCAAGTAACTCTCCATTCAACATGACATTCAACTTCGCACCACCTTCCCTCCCCGTACATCTCATAACCTTACTCTTACCCACATTAACTCTCAACGTCCTTCTCTTACACACCCTTCCAAATTCTGTCACTAATCGGCAAAGCTTCTCTTCCGCGTCTGCAACCAGCACAGTATCATCCGCAAACAACAACTGATTTACCTCCCATTTATGGTCATTCTCGTCTACCAGTTCCAATTCTCATCCAAGTACTTGAGCATTCACCTCTCTCACCATTTCATCAACATACAAGTTAAACAACCACGGCGACATCACTCATCCCTGTCTCAGCTCCACTCTCACCGGAAACCAATCGCTCACTTCATTTCCTATCCTAACACATGCTTTACTACCTTTGTAGAAACTTTTCACTGCTTGCAACAACCTTCCACCAACTCCATATAACCTCACCACATTCCACATTGCTTCCCTATCAACTCTATCATACGCTTTCTCCAGATCCATAAACGCAACGTACACCTCCTTACCTTTTGCTAAATATTTCTCGCATATCTGCCTAACTGTAAAAATCTGATTCATACAACCCCTACCTCTTCTAAAACCACCCTGTATTTCTAAGATTGCATTCTCTGTTTTATCTTTAATCCTATTAATCATTACTCTACCATACACTTTTCCAACTACACTCAACAAATTAATACCCCTTGACTTACCCTTATATAGTGGTACAATACATGCACAAACCCAATCTACTGGTACCATTGTCAACACAAAACACACATTATAAACAATCTCACCAACCATTCAAGTACAGTCACACCCCCTTCCTTCAACATTTCAGCTCTCACACCATCCATACCAGATGCTTTTCCTACTCTCGTTTAATCTAGTGCTCTCCTCACTTCCTCTCTTGTGATCTCTCTTATTCTCATCTCCCATCACCGGCACCTCAACACCTGCCACAGCATTTATACACATAGGCTGTGTAAAAAGTGTAAAATGCACTTTCGTTATTTTGTGAACGAGAAAGAATATTGATACATGTCCTTATAGTACTGTGTCTTAGGTCATCAGGTGTTATTGTGATACACTTCGAAACTGTTTCTTTTTATTATGTACAAATATGAGAAGAGCAAATATGTGAAAATTGTCAGTGTCAAATGTGTAGAGTTGTAGTGTATTGTACATTAACACATTATAAGTTATTGATGCGCTTTCATTCGTTATGTTATTTGATCTCGTGCTCCAGTTTCTGTTTTTAATTTTCTTCAAAAGATTCAAAATAATTGCTTATACTTCTTATCTTACGCTTGGTTTTAATGAGTCGTATTTATTTGATCTCTCTCTCTCTCGATCTCTCTCTCTCTCTCTCTCTCTCTCTCTCTCTCTCTCTCTCTCTCTCTCTCTCTCTCTCTGCAATGTTTGATCTAATATACCATATATCACAACGGAAACAGTGAACTGATATAATTAAAAGCGCTTAGAATATGGTTATACAAATGTGTAAACACAGGATACAGTTTAGAGATGATCTGTAGAGTTCAAGGCATTAGAAAATTAAAGCAGCATTTGGAGAACTAGAGGCAGTTGTCTTATCTTTGCCACAAAAGTTGATATCCTTATATCAGGGTTGTGGTAGCCGATGTGGTAACGTCGTTGCTTGGTGGTTGCCAGACTGAGATTAGAGTCCAGCTCAAACTCGTTAATTCCTTTGGTCGATGCAACCTCACCATCCTTGTGAGGTAAGGATGTGGGTTTTGCTGGAGCTTATAGGTCTATCTTCTGAGTCATCAGCAGCCATTGCTTGGCCCTCTTTGGTCCTACCTTAGGTGTAGAGTGGTCTTGGGCGTTGATCATATGTATATGATACGGTCAATCTCTAGGGCATTGTCCTGCTTGCTAGGGCAATGTCACTGTCCCTTGCCTATGCCATTCATGAGCGGCAAAAGTCCAGCAACTTTGTTTGATCGATATCTGAATGAGTGACCTCTAAGGAAAGGTAGAGTTTCATTAGCACTACGGATCACGTGACCATTTTTTGCTCATGAGCTAGTAAGTCGATATTGAGGAACTTGCAACAGATCTTATAGAATCAGGCGCTCCAATTATTCTGATGCGAAATTATCGAGTCAGATTTTGTTGAAATGAAAACACTGTTAACAAAAACCGTAATTTTAATCGGAAATTCTCCGTAAAAATATACTTATCTTGCCCCTATTTCATAAAATACAGGCGACCGTAATTTTAGCCCTAGTTTGTTAATATATTATCTTTTACTGGTTGGTGATCGTAATTTCACTCCTTACCGTCAATAAATCCGTTTTTAAAACGGTAAATACCTGACGGTGTTTATTCAATGATTTTTACCGTTTTTACGGCAAAATTTTAACAGTGCAGGTTTGAATTATAAAGTTCTTATGGAGAAGTATATTTACACAAACATGTAATAATACATAAGATTATTTTGTTATTTTTAAGGATAGTGTTATTGGTGATATTGAAAAATAACCATTTATCAATTAAATGCCATATCAGAAAACTTATAGAAATCTATACGGTAAATCAAACTACAATTTAAACTAAACACCTACTTAATAAGACAAGCAAATGTGGGTCAATAACTCCTTAGTATTCTTTGACTTTAATGGAATCCATTGCTACTGTCTCTAGCCTTTAAGAGTTGTAGCAAGTTGCAAAGGATGTGGTGGCCGAAGTGGTAACGTCCCGTATTGGTGACCGCCAGACTGGGGTTCGAGTCCCCCTCAAACTCGTTAGTTCCTTTGGTCGCTGCAACTTCACCATCCTTCTGAGCTAAGGATTGGGGGTTTGGGGGAGCATATAGGTCTATCTGCTGAGTCATCAGCAGCCATTGCCTGGCCCTCCTTAGTCCTAGCTTGGGTGGAGGGGGGCCTTGGGCGCTGATCATATGTATATATGGTCAGTCTCTAGGTAGGACATTGTCCTACTTGATAGAGCAATGTCACTGTCCCTTGCTTCTGCCATTCATGAGTGGCCTTTCAAACCTTTAAAACATTGAACGGAAATTTTAAAGAACAATATCAATCAAAGTGAACATTATGAAAGAGATTCTTTGAATGTAACTTTGATTAGTCACGCACGTCCATTTAGATTGATATGATTATATAATTGTATATATATATTTTTTTTTTGACCTGTGATATTTTCTTTGTGCAGAAGTATTAGATTCTATTAGTGGATGACTGTAATATTTTTTTTTTTATTTACGGTGGTCTTTTATTTTTATTTTTTTTTTCCATTAAAATTATGGCTAATAATATGCAGTACAAACTCTATGGTATTCAAATGAATGTCCTGATAGTTAGCAAAAATCAAGAGGCCATTAAAAAAAAAAACATTACATTTGCTCTAATATTATTATTATTATTATTATTATTATTATTATTATTATTATGTAAACTATACAACCATAGTTGGAATAGCAGGATACTTTAAGCCCAAGTGCACCAACGGGGAAAAATATCCAAGTGAGGAAAGGAAACCTGGAAATAAATAAACTACAAGAGAAGTATGACCAATTAAAATATATCTTATGAAAGAACATTAAAATAGATTTTTCGTATATAAACTATAAAAACCTAAAAACCAAAAAATAATAGGAAGAGTTTCCTCAATAAACGCCAGGAAATTCATAATAAAGGTCGAGATAATAAAGGATGTCAATTAAAGAGGAAGCATTGTTGTTGATCTTATTTCAATTAACTCGTTGAAGAACACTAGACCACAGCATGGAACGTATCCCTACAGAGGTCGGTAAATGTTCTAATAGAGTTCACTGACCTTTAGCTCAGAAACTTAGGCTCTCATTTCAATCCTGGGTTAGTGAAGAGAATTATTATTATTAACAACTAACTACAAAGGGAGGATGCTATAAGCCCAAGAGTTCCAAGAGGGAAAAATAGCCTAGTGAAGTTTAAAGGTCGCTCCTGAATGGCAGAGGCAAATAAATGACAGTGACATTGCCCTGTCGAGCAGGACAATGCCCTTAGAGACTGATCATATTTAAGATATGATCAGCGGCCAAGCCCCCTCTCCACCTAAGTTAGAACCAAGGAGGGCAAGACAATGGCTGGTGATGACTCAGGAGATAGACCTATAGGCTCCCCTAAACCCCCCATCCTTATCTCACAAGGAGGGTGAGGTTGCAGTGACCAAAGAAACTAACGAGTTTGAGCGGGACTCGAACCCCAGTCTGGCGTTAATCACCAGTCAGGGACATTACCACATCGGCCACCACAACCCTAAATAAATGAAAGGAAATAAAGAAATAAATAAATTACAAGAGAAGTAATGGACAATTAATATGAAATATTTTAAAAACAGTAATATTAAAATAGATATTGAATATATAAACTTTTCAACATAAAGACATTTGCTGCAAGTTTTAACTTCTAAAGTTCCACCGATTCAACTGCCCGATTAGGAAGATCATTCTACAATTTGGTGACAGCTGGAATAAAAGTTATAGAATACTGTGTAGTGTTGAGCCTCATGATGTATAGGCCGCATGATTTATTATTATTATTATTATTATTATTATTATTATTATTATTATTATTACCCAAGCTACAACCCTAGTTGGGAAAACAAGATGCTATAAACCCAAGGGCTCCAGTAGGAAAAAAATAGCTTAGTGAGGAAAGGAAATAAAGAAATAGATAAACGATATGAGAAAAAATATACAATATTTTAAAAACAGTAACATCAAAACAGATATGTCATATATACTGTAAAGTATAAAAAGAACTTTTGAAGCTCTACCGATTCATCTACCCAATTATTCCACAACTTAATCACAGCTGGAAGAAAACTTCTAGAATACTGTGTAGTATTATTAGAATTAACTGCATGCCTAGTATTACGAGCAGGATGGAACTGTCTAGGAAGATCTGAATGCAAAGGATGGTCATTTATAGAAAATCTCACGTAACAGGCATAAAGAACTAACTGAACGACGGTGCCGGATCAGGAAATACGGCCTTTAGTGACCCTTTCAATGAACTTCATAGAAAATGGCAGAGGCAAGGGACAGTGACATTGACCTATCGAGCAGGACAATGCCCTAGAGACTGACCATATATACATTTGATCAGCGCCCAAGCCCCCTATCCACTCAAACTAGGACCAAGGAGGGCCAGGCAATGGCTGCTGATGACTCAATAGATAGACCTATAGGCTCCCCCAAAATCCCCATCCTTAGCTCACAAAGATGGTAAGGTTGCAGCGAACGAAGGAACTAATGAGTTTGAGCGGGACTCGAACCCCAGTCTGGCGTTCACTACATCGGCCACCAGAACATTAAAGAGAAAAAAGATTTTTTTTTTATAGTATAGGTTCTATGCTCTCACATAATATACAAGACTTGCACTTGATAAACATTATTTACTCTATGTTTCAGTAAAATATTTTATTTTGATTTAAGCTAAAAGCGTTAATCTAAGTCTCTCTGCCTCTGGACCGAAAGCAATAAATGATAGCGTTCTGTTTGCATCGATGATCTCGTCAGTGAAATTCATCCATCCATTTGCAAGATTAATCCTCTATTGCCTTCCATTGTTTGCCCTGATTTACGATTTGGCGTTCATGCGTGGACTCTCTCTCTCTCTCTCTCTCTCTCTCTCTCTCTCTCTCTCTCTCTCTCTCTCTCTCTCTCTCTCTCTATTTTGTAAACTTGAGGTTTTCTGATTTTATTCGACTGACTGTCCGTTGATAAGTTCCTATCTCTTGTGAAATTCTTCTCATCCGCATATTTATATATCATTCCTTCCCTTTTTTTGCTTTTAAGAAATTCATAAATGTTTCCACTGTGAACTTGGTAGTAATGAAATCGCATAACGAAACAACGTTTTTGGTAGCGAACGTTTCACAAAGTTTCATTTCTGTTTCAGTAAATATCAGGGATATGGTCTTTTGGACAAGCGTACTCATTTCTACCATAATATTTACTTTAAAAAATGATTTCGAAAATACTAGAATTTATAGCTTTGCAGAATATCAGGATGAAAATGTCATTGTGAAATGGTCAGAATACCATGGATTTTTTTTTTATTGAATTAAGTTTTACTGAAGTATCTAACCTAATTTTCATTCACTTACTGTCTGTGAAAGTCCTCTACAGAGTCGGCTTATCCTGGTTTGATTAATTAATTTATAGAAAAAACTATAATGGACTTACTACCTATACTCAATTTTTTTCATGAAGCGCATTTGCAACGACACGCAGCGGTGCCATTTTAGCTCGGAAAAGTTTCCTGCAATCTGATTGGTTAGAGTTATTATTGTCCAACCAATCAGCTATATCTCACCCAGCAAACGTAGGTGTTGAGGCACTTACATGGGCCATTAACTATTACGAACTGGTTACGCACACAACATACACACATACACACACACACACACACACATATATATATATATATATATACATATATATAATATATATATATATATATATATATATATATATATATATATATATATATATATATATATATATATATATATATATATATATACTGTATGTGTGTATATCAGCAGCCGTTACTAGTCCGCTGCAGAGCAAAGGCCTCAGACATACGCTTCCCCTTGTGTCTGTTTATGGTCTTTCTGTGCCAGTTCACGCCCGCAAATTTTCTTAGTACGCCAAACCATTGTCTTGTCTTCCTTTCCCTGTTTGTTTTACAATCTCTACGGACCCAGTTTGTTATTCATAAGGTCCATCTGTTGTCTGTCATTCTTATTATATGTCTTGCCCATGTCCATTTCTTTTTCTTACATGTTAGAATATCCTCTACTTGAGATTGCTCTTGTATCCATGTTGCTCTTTTTCTGTCTCGGTGTTATTCCCATCATTAGTCTTTCCATAGCTCTTTGGGTAGTAACTAGTTTATGTTCTAAGGCTTTAGTGAGTCTCTCTCTCTCTCTCTCTCTCTCTCTCTCTCTCTCTCTCTCTCTCTCTCTCTATATATATATATATATATATATATATATATATATATATATAATCAGTATAACACGATCTACTGTCTATAAGACGTTTAGATGAAAAAAAAAATAGTAGGTTACAGTTCAGCCCAAAATGCACCTGACGACGACCAATGAGCGATAATATGTCCCCAACACTCTGGATTGTTCCAAAGATCTGACCCAACTCCTAGATGGGAAAGACGCAATGCCCACGTGGAACGAAGTATCAAAGTATTCAGTCGAATCAGGGAACGAAACTCGTGGGAACTGAGACTCTGAGAGTTGGGGGAAGTCTAGCCGAAGTTCCTGGGTTCAGCCAAGAGACAAATCGTGTCTGCTGTTTGCTCCTTCGTAGGCAGAATTTGGGCAAGAGTTTGCCATGAAAGCCTGCATAGTTTCCTGATATGCTCTCCAGTGCTGTGAGTTTGGCGTTTTGGTATCAGTTGTGAGGTTTGCTTTTTTATATTAATGTATTTATATATTAGATATTTTTACATGTATGGGTAAATATATAGAATTACATGGTAGGTGGTAATATACATATCACATGTATATATATATATATATATATATATATATATATATATATATATATATATGTGTGTGTGTGATATATTCTACACACATATATATTTATATGTATATATATTCTTATATATATTTATACATATAAATAAATATATATACACATATATATCTATATATATATACATATATATATATATATATATATATATATATATATATTCATATATATATAAATATATATATTCATATATATATATATATATATATATATATATATATATATATATATATATATATATTTCTACGTTTTCTGTGGTTATTACCTCCGCCAACGAAATTGGAAGGAGGTTATGTTTTCGCCCTCGTTTGTGTGTTTGTTTGTGAACAGCTTCCTGGCCACACTTTTAATCGTAGAGTAAGGGAACTTGCATAGGTTAACTGTTATGTAAAAAGCTGGAAATGATTAAATTTTAGGTCAAGGTCACGGTCAAGCAAAATGTCCAGTTCACGTAATCAGCCATAAGTTTGGACAGCGATGTCACTTCAAATTTGATTCATATTTGATTGTATGAAAATCCACGCCAAATAATACATGTTAAGGTTAAAGGTCAAGGTCAAGGTTGAGAAATAAGCCGCCGCGGCGGAGGTCTGCGCTCCACTGAGTGCCCCCCTTAGTTCACAATATTTTGCTGATAATTATAGAATAATCTTCATCTCCATTAAAGTTTTGAATTTATCAGCCTATAAATTTTCAGGGCTCAGCACACACTAACAAAGACTTCATCCGAAATCAGTGATGGAAAAATGTATTGTTATTACCACGCTCGGCATCCGTGAAAAATACCTCATAATAGCTCTTTCAGTGCTGGAATATAGGATGAATTAATCACAGTCTGATGAATCAGCCAGATAATTAATTATTCCTAAATAGTTCTAGTATGACAATTTGATGTCCATAATTGCCATTCTTTCAGTCTATGAAATCTAATATTGGCTGCAAGCCAGTTTGGTATTTAGCCTGTGCCATAGTTACTTGCATTTTCACGTGGAGAAAGTTAATTGCATCTCTCGAGATAGACTAAAGCCGCCGAATCGTACATACGTACACTCCTTTTTTACTTCGGCTCTTGGCTTACTCTTTTTCGCCGCTAGTTAATATCTTTAATTTCTCAAGATTCTTTTCTTCTGAAACTGAATTTGTGATTGATGACTTTTAAGGATACCATAGGAGAGGCACAAATAAATGTATCTAGAAATGAAATGAGTGAAACAACCGAGGCCCCTTTTATAACTAGAAAGAAAAGGAACCGGAAAAAAATGCAAAGGCCCCAAAATGAGGTATTTGATGGTAGCTCAAGTGGAAATGAAAATGGAGATACCTTAATCACCAAGAGACAACGGGTGAGTACTGGTACATCCAGGACCCACTTAGAACAGGTCTGCCAGACAGAATCGGCGCTAGTTCCCCGTGACGTCACACGACCTATAGGATCACTGGTAGCCAGCGATGAGAGGCTTGTCCTTCCTCATTATCAGCACAATATTTAATCATGATTATTCTAGTAAATTTGTTACATAGTATCATATATCATCCGTCATTTTTTTGCAAGTTACAGCGAAAGGGATCTTTTTTTTATTATAAAATAGCTTAGAAATATCAATTATTAGCGAGTGATGAGAGGATTAGCATTCTTATTTTCAAACACTATTCAGTGATGATAGATTTATTGAATTTGTTGCATATCATCATATATCATCCGTCATTTTCCAGAAAATTACAAGGAAAGGAAAAAGTGTGTTTTTATTACATGCAAGCTTTTAAATACCAATGAATTGAATAATCACCTATTTTGGTAAAACTTCGAGAAAGCAAAATTATTACATTTAGATAAGATAACTTCTAAAAGAATATTAATGCTTACCCATGATATAAACTAGAAAACATGATACTAATGAGGCAGATTTTTAATGCAAGTTCTCTTTGTCTTGTTCTACTGACATCTTTATCAGTCGTTGACTGTGACTCCAGTATTTTCTATTTTTACTAACAAGTTTCACGTTCTTACTTATAACAATATCCTAAGTATATAGTTAAACTCTATTGGGTTTGGATACTTGTATATTCCATTCACTTGCTTTATACACCCAAACAAAGGATTAATGCAGTCCTAATTTAATCTTTGTGTCGTTGTATAATCTATAGTCCATTTCTTTTAGCGAGTCATATTTGCACCGACTCGCAACGGTGCCCTTTTAGCTCGGAAAAGTTTCCTGGTCGCTGAATGGTTAGAATTATCTTGTCCAACCAATCAGCGATCAGGAAACTTTTCCGAGCTAAAAGGGCACCGCTGCGAGTCGGTGCAAATATGACTCGCTAAAAGAAATGGACTATAGGTACTATCAAAAGGTACATGGTGCTATTGGTAAACACCGTCAAGAAGTACATGGTACTATAGGAAGGTACTATCAAAAGGTACATGGTACTATTGAAACATATCATTAAAGGGTACATGGTACTATTGGAAAACACCATCAAGAAGTATGTGGTACTATTGGAAGGTACTATCAAAAGGTACATGGTGCTATTGGTAAACACCATTAAGAAGTACATGGTACGATAGGAAGGTACTATCAAATGGTACATGGTACTATTGCAAGATACTATCAAGAAGTATATGGTACTATTGGAACGTATCATTAAAGGGTACATGGTACTATTGGAAAACACCATCAAGAAGTATATGGTACTATTGGAAGGTACTATCAAAAGGTACATGGGACTAATGGGAAACATTATCAAAAGGTACATGGTACTATTGGAAAACATTGTCAAGACGTATATGGTACTATTGGAAAACATCGTCAAGACGTATATGGTACTATTGGAAGGTACTATCAAAAGGTACATGGGACTATTGAAAAACATTATCAAGAAGTATATGGTACTATTGGAAGGTACTATCAAAAGGTACATGGTACTATTGGAAAACACTGCCAAGAAGTATATGGTACTATAGGAAGGTTCAATCAAGATGTATACATTTTGATACTATTACAAGGAACCATGAAGAGGTAACTGGTACTAGTTGGAGGTACAATCAAGAAGGCAAGAAATAATCATAATACTCATAACGTGGTGTCACGCCTGACATCTTACAATCCTTCTACTCTAACATAAATCTGAAAAAAAATCAGGCGATTCTCCACTTTCAAAGAAGGCGAATTTTCCCCCAAATTGGAAAACTCGTATCAGACCAACTAACATCCCAAAAGACACTTCATTAAGGACTCCCTTTCGCATTCGAAGACCTTTCGTTAGCTGGCGACCCCCAGCAACTCACCTCCTACCCAGGCTCCCAATATCCCGTGTGCCTCGTCCCACGTCCTTTAGCGCCCACCCACCCTCCTGTGAGGATTACAAAAAGGCATTGCTCGAATCTTTTGAAATCATTTCAGGGATTCTTTGAAAGTTAAATTGAATTTTCTAAGATATCCTCCCTTGGATTCGAGGGATGAAAGCACCGGGGTTGCAGGAGAGAGAGAGAGAGAGAGAGAGAGAGAGAGAGAGAGAGAGAGAGAGAGAGAGAGAGAGAGAGAGAGAGAATAAATACACAGACAAAAAGGAAGACAACGGCAAAAAATTACAACACGAAACGAATGAGAAAAATATCTGTAATAATTTGTGTTTTTCATCTATAAATATTACCTAGGGAATATTGCGTTTCATATATTCGTCTAATCTATCCGTAAAAAAATAATATCTCATCAATAATTATTCAGATTTTCTGTCGTTGTGGCGGGATGTTAAAAAAAAACAAGCCCCACACCCTGAATCACACCTACTGACAATGGTCCCACAACACAAACTTTCCCCTTACGTAATCTACAACCAGACTCTTGGACTTTTTAACCTTAAAACTATAATTCTTAAAACTTAAAATAAATCATAAACCATCCACATTCAAAATAAATACTTTAAACCAATCAAAACTTAACACCTTAAACTAATCAAAACTTAACACTAAAGATAAATACCATTCAAATAAACGCAAAAAATCCTAACAAACTTAAATTATACCACACACCAACACCAAAAATAAATATATATATGAATTTCTTGTATAAATATTATGGTACACCAACACGGTCGCCACACACAAGCCGGACTGTCTTTACGGCACACAACTCTGTGTTCAGCAGTTCATTGGGTGGCAATTCGCCACAACTACTTCCCTGATTGGGGTCGTGGTTATTATTAGTACCACCATCATCATCATCATCATCATCAATCGGAAGTAAACGGGCCGGTCATCAACAATCGTCAATCCAAAGAGCAGTCTTAATACCAAAATCAATCACAGGCCAGGTCGTCAACAGTTGAGCAATCAAATGAGCAGTACAAACAAAATCTTAATACAGGCCAGGTCATCAACAATAAATCCACTTTCTAACAATTCGGTCTCTCCAAAGGAGGAATCGCAGCCTGCCAAAATAAAAAAGAAAAACACTTACGAACACTTCTAGCTAACTGAACTATCGCACTATAATCAAAGATAAATAATAAATTGTTCCTATCATTCACAATCACGACAAGCAAAGATAAACAAAACTGTACTTACTTTGAAAATCAAAAACCACTTCCACGCTGGTCAGAAAAATATAAATGTAATCCAGCTCTCACACAACTGCCTTATGCTGCAGTCAAATAAAAAAAGCATTCGCTCCGAAACATTCACCACTGTCGTAACCTTACTAAAAATGTAAACAAACAATCTCATTTATACCAACAGTCTTCCTCACCACAAACGATCGTTACACTAACTACTTTCGCTCGCTAACACAATATCTCTCTCTCTCTCTCTCTCTCTCTCTCTCTCTCTCTCTCTCTCTCTCTCTCTCTCACACACAGGATTTGGCAAAACAAAAATAAAAATAAAGCAAAAATAAATCCTCCACATTCCTCCCCCCTTACTTTGCCAAATCCTTCTCACACAACACTTACATTATTTTTTTCATAACCCAGTCGTAGTCGGGAACGGGACCTCTACTCCGAGTAACTGGGCCTCCATATACTCTCTCATTCACTTCTTCCTTATCACAATCATTAGCTACATTAACACTATTCCTATCTAAATCCCTATCATCTAATATATCATGTACAATCATATCTACCTCGTTCTCATCTGGCCCTATAATTACACTCATTTCTGTAAACAGTTCATCCATTTCATCAAAAACATTCTCAACTTTAGTAAAAGATTCATTCATACTACTAATCATTCTCCTATCTCTCACTCTCGCATTCGTCATCCTTTCTTTTACATCACCTAAGGAAAAGCCACACACACTATAGGTATCATTCATACTCAGCCATGATTCATCTGTATTAACACATTTATCTTCCATACACACTTGCACATTTACACCCTTGTCATACTTATTTGTATTCTTACCTATACCTATAAATTTCCCTTGCACTTTCTCCTCACTTAAAACTTTCAAACGCCTCTTTTTCCTATATTCAACCAACACTAATTGTTTATTTTCCAGCCCTAACTTCTCATGCATACTAGATTCATACTTGCTCATTTCCAACCAATTATTCATCCCATTCTCACAAACATTAATCCTATTCCTTCCACACACACAGGAGGACTCACCCAGCTGAACCCTCTTACACTCTAGTTTCCCGAACATCCTGGCTGATTTACTCCCTTCTTCCTACATACCCTAGCTACATGCCCATCTACACCACATTCAGTACACTTACCCCGTGGCTCCTTGCACATTCTAGCATAATGACCATCCTTACCACAATTACCACAAATCACATTCATACGATTACTACGACATCCACTCGCTATATGCCCAGTCATACCACACCGATAACATTTTACCCCTTTCTCTTTCGTGCACTCACTAATTCTATGCCCTATCTCACCACATCCAAAACAAGCACCAAGAGCCCATCTACATTCATTCTTCTTATGTCCTACTTTCCCACATCTATAACACTTCTCTTCACGGATACAACTACCTGACCTATCTTGCGGCGCACTAGCACTCCTATCCCTCCAAACCTGATTCCCTTGCCTAAACCCTTCATTTGTCCTTACAGGTATTCCCACATTACTCGCCCTAACACTCCTATCTACTACATTATCAGCTACCCTCATTGGTCCTCTCAAAATTGCGTCCTTATAACTACCAAATTCTATTACACTTTCTTCCATTCCAGTTCTTACACTCACAGATTTACTTTCTTTCATGCACCTATCTAACTCATAATCCTCAACTATCTCTAGTATATCATCCCATGTCAATCTCTCTTGCGTCCACCTCATTTTCTCTTTGCGTTTCAAATTAATAAATTCACACACATTCTCAGGTACTGTTGCCAAAAACTTCCTCATTAACTCCTTATTCTCATTTATACCTTCATCCCCATACTTCTTCCTAGCTAAAGTTTCCAACCTACATACGTACATTGATATAGCTTCTCCTGCATTCATCCTTGCCTCATCAAAATCATTTTTACGCTTATACTTAACACTCCCTTTCATACGTTTTACCTGCTCAATTATTCTCGTTTTCACACTTTCATAATCAACGTCCCCTACACTCATTATCACTCCATACATCGTCAACAAATACCCAGTCAAATATTCTCCTAACTCCCTAGCCCAAACTCTTTTACTATCACCATACTTATCCTGACAATACCTCTCATACTCCTTGAAAAAATCATTTACATCCCTACTGCTATGCTCATTGAACCTTTCACACCGAGGTACCTCTCTCATAAACACAGTCTTACACACATCACGTTCATTCTCACTGCTATCATCACTGTCTACTCCCTTGTTACCTTCTTCCTCATTCGAATATAATGAATCCACTTCCACACTTAAATTCCTATCCTTAACCATTCCCTTCTTACCCTTTTTCTTACTTACCACTTTCACCCATTCACGATCGTCCTTGCTATCAGCCTGATACTTTTTCTTCTCTTTCTTCACATCACTTTTACCTTTCCTTTCATCTTTCCTCTCCCCTTTCTGTTCATCCTTACTATGCCTAATTCCCTTATCTTCAATATCACCATCACTATTACTACTATCACTATCACTTCCTTTCCCATTATCACCTACCTTAACCTTCTCTTTCACTACCAACCCATTACCCGAAGCTGAGGACACTCCTCCGACTGCACCTTCACCCATTATAGTTTTCATCATCCCCATGACTTGCCCCATCATATCTTCCATTCGTTTCTCCATTCGTTCTTCATTCTCTCGCATCCTCATCTCAACACATTCTTCCACTCTCTCTACTGTCCCCTTTAACTCCCTAAGCTCCTTCTGCATCGCCGCATTCTCCCAGTTCAACCTCTCATTCTCTATTAGCAACCTCTCCTCACGCTCCTTACTCAGCCGCAATTCCTCCTTCAGTAACTTGTTCTGCTCTTCCATTTTTCATCAACCTTAATCCTAAATTCTTAACCTAATTCCGTCCTTCGTCCAACAGTCCAGCTTCTATCCCACCTCAGCAGTCCCTGTTCGGGCGCCAAAATAATGTGGCGGGATGTTAAAAAAAACAAGCCCCACACCCTGAATCACACCTACTGACAATGGTCCCACAACACAAACTTTCCCCTTACGTAATCTACAACCAGACTCTTGGACTTTTTAACCTTAAAACTATAATTCTTAAAACTTAAAATAAATCATAAACCATCCACATTCAAAATAAATACTTTAAACCAATCAAAACTTAACACCTTAAACTAATCAAAACTTAACACTAAAGATAAATACCATTCAAATAAACGCAAAAAATCCTAACAAACTTAAATTATACCACACACCAACACCAAAAATAAATATATATATGAATTTCTTGTATAAATATTATGGTACACCAACACGGTCGCCACACACAAGCCGGACTGTCTTTACGGCACACAACTCTGTGTTCAGCAGTTCATTGGGTGGCAATTCGCCACAACTACTTCCCTGATTGGGGTCGTGGTTATTATTAGTACCACCATCATCATCATCATCATCATCAATCGGAAGTAAACGGGCCGGTCATCAACAATCGTCAATCCAAAGAGCAGTCTTAATACCAAAATCAATCACAGGCCAGGTCGTCAACAGTTGAGCAATCAAATGAGCAGTACAAACAAAATCTTAATACAGGCCAGGTCATCAACAATAAATCCACTTTCTAACAATTCGGTCTCTCCAAAGGAGGAATCGCAGCCTGCCAAAATAAAAAAGAAAAACACTTACGAACACTTCTAGCTAACTGAACTATCGCACTATAATCAAAGATAAATAATAAATTGTTCCTATCATTCACAATCACGACAAGCAAAGATAAACAAAACTGTACTTACTTTGAAAATCAAAAACCACTTCCACGCTGGTCAGAAAAATATAAATGTAATCCAGCTCTCACACAACTGCCTTATGCTGCAGTCAAATAAAAAAAGCATTCGCTCCGAAACATTCACCACTGTCGTAACCTTACTAAAAATGTAAACAAACAATCTCATTTATACCAACAGTCTTCCTCACCACAAACGATCGTTACACTAACTACTTTCGCTCGCTAACACAATATCTCTCTCTCTCTCTCTCTCTCTCTCTCTCTCTCTCTCTCTCTCTCTCTCTCTCTCTCTCTCTCTCTCTCTCTCTCTCTCACACACAGGATTTGGCAAAACAAAAATAAAAATAAAGCAAAAATAAATCCTCCACATCGTCTGCAATAACAGGTAGGATAAAAGATTAAATTGTCAGTCTGATATCCATTCTGATATAGCTATTTAAAGTATTTTATTTCCATTCAACATCTTCAAACTTGTGTAAATTTAAAAGCGTTTAAAGTTTTTTTTTTGAGATAGACATAACGTAAAATTATGAAGGATCAGAAATGAAAGAAATAAATTTGTATTTATAAATGTGGGCTAAAAATACCGGATCTGAAGCCTGTGAAGCAAATCTACTTTCAAGTGCATTTACACTGAAGTTAAAAGTTGATAGAGGTTGGGCAGCAAAGGTAGAAAGAGAGCGGTATCCGAAGTAAAATAGGAATAGGCCTATATTAAGCAAATGAGGCGATTGGCTGCAAAAACACTGCAAAGACCTTTAACTAACGTTAAGCCTACAGTCTACTGCAGAGGTGCACTGGCAGCACTACCCGTATATGGTGTACACACATTAGTCATTTGATTACCAAAGGTGAATGGTACATTTTATAAAGGATTAGACCTTCTGTTTGTGTATGAAATAGCCAAAGTTGTAGATTTCAACGCTTGGGTTTGTGCGAGATTTAATGTTTAATGTATTCATTAGTGTAGTATTTGTTGCGTTGTTATAAATGAGATGACTTTTTTGATAAACATAACAACAGAAGGCTGAAAGTGAAAATATTTCTTCAGAATAGACAAGTTTCCGAAATTTTGAAAGAAACAACACAGCAGTTTTACGCCCAGTTGAATTAGAGATGTCTTTTAAAATGATTCTGCGATAAAAAGAATGAAGCATTACTCGTACAGCCAATATCATAATGCTATATCACGCCCAACATTAAGAAGTACTACTCCATATAGCTTATTTAAGAAGTTATTTAATAAATCACGTATCTCGATACAAAACAGTTTGTGACTTTGGAGTGAGATGAAACTCTCTACCAACCAAGCCCGGGAAATAGTCGGTAGCCAATCAGCGCTTCGTTATGCACCCGTCTCGACCAATCAGAATGCGACGTTTTTCAGCGCTTTGCCGAGACACTCCACTCGTCACTGCAACAAAAAAGTTTGTCTCAGTGGCTCGGAATCCACGTAGATAGTAACATTACGTTACAAGTTATTTTACATTGTGAAGTGGTTTTTTTTTTAGTTTTTGGAATAATGTCTACAAGTTACAGTAAGCATGCTGGCCCAGCGGAGCTCCGTTATCTCAGGTAATAGCAGGGAGAAGAAAGTGTATACGAAATTACTGAGTTGTTAACCTGGCTTTATTTTTCAGGCGAAATTCATCAGCCATGTTAATACTGAATGCCCAAATGTAACATGTCCGAATAACTTAGTTATATTTCAGACAGTTACCCCAATATATACGGATACCATGATTATTTTGCGTTGGTATGTGTCTGGATATCGTCTATTTTATAGGCCTATGACAAAGATGATAATTTGAACTGGTAAGGCGACGATTTAGCTGGTATCAGAGGTTTAGAGACCAGGACTAGGCCTATGACGAAGATTTAGCTGGTATCAGAGGTTTTGAGACCAGGACTAGGCCTATGACGAAGATTTAGCTGGTATCAGAGGTTTAGAGACCAGGACTAGGCCTATGACGAAGATTTAGCTGGTATCAGAGGTTTTGAGACCAGGACTAGGCCTATGACGAAGATTTAGCTGGTATCAGAGGTTTAGAGACCAGGACTAGGCCTATGACGAAGATTTAGCTGGTATGAGAGGTTTAGAGACCAGGACTAGGCCTATGACGAAGATTTAGCTGGTATCAGAGGTTTAGAGACCAGGACTAGGCCTATGACGAAGATTTAGCTGGTATGAGAGGTTTAGAGACCAGGACTAGGCCTATGACGAAGAGGATACCTTTACTCAGAAAGCGTATCATCATAATACTGCCCTAGATATAACACATTTGTATGTGTATAAATATAATTCAATGAAAATAGGTCTATGATAGCGGCATACGAAATTCATTACAAAGTCCGTCGGTATAGTCTTTTTAATTATACATCGTATTACAAGCATAGACTCATGGCGTATCTGGGTTTGGATATATGTAGACTCATTTTTAAAGCAAATCGTCATTATCATCGCATTTAATGACCATTATGTACGAACTTGGCACCTTGTGACCTCCTTTATTTTGCAGCCCACATTTCAATTCCTCGAGATATTGCCATAGTATCGCCTTTTTTTTTCTTTTGGCAAGATATCGACATCTACCTGTACCACAGAGTTCTATTGATATAAACAATGCTTGCTTTTTTTTTTTCCTTTCCCGGACATATGTAGTGTGGAATAATAGGCCTGATATGGCCCTCCGGACTAGAAACATTTGACAAGGTCATCATCATCATCATCATCAGCCGTTACGAGTACACTGCCGGAACAAGTGCCTGGGACATGTCCTTTCACTTGCGTCCGTTTATGGTCTGCCTGTGCCAGTTCACGCCCGCAAACTTTCTTAGTTCGTCAATCCATCGTCTTCTCTTCCTTCCCCTGCTTCTTTAACAATCCTTAGAGATCCATTCTGTCATTCTTAATGTCCAGCTCTTGTCTGTCATTCTCATTATATGTCCACTCTGAAAATAAAATCCAGTGTGACGCCATGTATTTAATATATGGTTGCCTATTTTAACATTGAAACGCATACTTTGTAATACGAGAAAGAAAACTTTTCCTTTTAATTTAACTTCAAAGTAGTTAAAGTAGTTATGAGTTTATCCTTAACTCAATAATCCACTTGGACGGGAGTTCGAGACCTATCCAAGCTCTAAAATTTTATAGTGTCTGCAGCCTCACCATTCTTGTGATCTAGGGACGGATATTTTTTTGGAGGGTGAGCCAATAGGTCTATCTGCTGAGTCATCAGCAGCCATTGCCTGGCCCTCCTTGATCCTAGATTAATGGAGCCATGTCTTTTGCACTGATCATATGTCTATAGGGTCAGTCTCTGGGTCATTGACCTATCCCTTGCCACTGCCATTCATGAGCAACCTTTGTACCATTAATGAAATTCAACATAATTTTGGGTTTAATAACATTGTTGTTGTGGCCTGATTGGTAACGTCTCTGTCTGGTGTTTGCCAAACGGGGGTTCGAGTCCCGCTCAGTCTCGTTAGTGCCATTATTGTCTGCAACCTTACCTTTCTTGTGAGCCAAGGTTGGGTGGTTTGGGGGAGCCTATAGGTCTATCTGCTGAGTCATCAGCAGCCACTGCCTGGCCCTCCCTGGTTCTAGCTTGGGTGGAGAGGAGGCTTGGGCGCTGATCATATAATATATAGTCAGTCTCTAGGGCATTGTCCTGATTGCTAGGTCAATGTCACTGTCCCTTGCCTCTGCCATTCATGAGCAACCTTTAAACCCTTTAATGAGATATAAGCTTCTATGGACCAAAAATTGAATCATGAAGTAGTTTGCTTTAATATGTTGATGAACGACGATCCTATTAAAGGAATTTTCTCTAAGTTCTGTAAGTTACTTCAACGTGGTTCAGTACCATAGTATATGGCTATGGATGACATGCAGGCTGTGATGTTTAATGATCTGACCTAATTAATAAGTATAACAAGAGCATTAATGTCTGATGTTTATATATTATGGTCTATTAAACAAGCGACTTGCTACTTCGCGTAGTTTATATTCACACATTAGATAGATTGACGTTCCTCTTACCTGAAATATCTTGTTTCAATAAATTGTTCGTGATCTGAATTTCTGTCGCTTGGTAATAGTAAGCAGCATGCTGATAATTAGCAAGATTTGCTATGGTAATGTTGTGGACTTAATTAATTGGTTTATTTCTAGAACCTCGGGTTTTATTTTATTTTATTTTATTTTTTTTTTACGTAGGGTGCATACGAGTTCGAAAGGATTGAACCTTTAGTGTAACGGAACATTATACAAAACAGTGAGCGAGTCCTTTTTAATGATGGAAAGGAGCCGATTTTCAAACCTAACTTACTATCCTTGGCGATAGAGAATGCACCAATTCGCAAACAGCTATAAGGACAGCGAAGTCATTTTATGTTTTTTTTATTACATATGCCTCTTTGTAAACGAATATTATATGATTCCTGGAGTGCTTATACGAAACGCTTTTATCTATTGAAGGGTATAATACATAGGTTAAATAAGGATTCGTTTCAGAGTAAACACTTCAATGGCTCATAGCAGGCGTTCTAGTTTCTAGCAGTGGTCAGATAGAATATAAATCCGGAAAATAAAGCCAGTGCTGTATTCAGATTGAAATATATAATGAAAAATAATTCTAATGATTGAATTTAAACTGCATAGGCCCTAGTAGGAATGCTCAACGGGGGGACTTTTATACTTTTCGTTGGCTGTTTATTTTCGTCATTATGGTTTCACAAAAAGTGTCTTTCATTGATTTCGTATATTAACTTCATACCAATCTTTAAAGAAATAGATTTTTTATTGATTTACAATATGTTAAATGCAGTTTGCCCATAATTTGTATTGAATTATATGTGACATGTTTGAAATACTGTTATCGTGCATCCGAACCGCAACATTTAGCGGTGACTTGGCATCCTTTCGTTTTATTTATTTTTTAACTTACAAATAGAAATTATAACTTGTTTTCATTGATATCCACAGAACGTCTGTCTATTAGAAATTTGATTTTATAGTAAATACATTTGATTAACAATGCATGCTAATCAGTTGATATTCTTGGGACTATTTGCATTCATTCAAACCTCACCAACCTAGCAACAAGGTTTTTCTTAATCTGACCACCCTTGCAATCAACTCTTCCCATACTATCCGTTCTATATGACTACTTAATACGAGGTATAAAGTTAATTCTAGCAGTCCACCATAACTAACATTCTTGTTTATATCATGAAGCTCAATATTACACAATATTTTAGATGTATTCCACCTTTGACCAGATAGTGGAATGATTTTCATAATCTGGTGGTTGCACCGGTGGGATTTCAGAAGCTCAAACTTGATACATAAACTTTATTGAACAGGTTGAAGTGTCTCGTTTCATTGTTTATTTATGACTGGTCCATTTTAGCGTTCTTACTGATCTTAGCATATTTTTAAAATACTTCGTTTTATTATCTTATAATATACTCGTTGTTTCTCTATTCCTTTCCGCACTGGGGCTCTTTTCCCGTTGGAGCCCTTGAGCTTGTATTATCCCACTATTCTAACAAGGGTTGTAGCTTAGGTAATAATCATTTAAGAGTATTTAAGACAATGTTGAAGGTGATGGTTAGTCAGATGATTGCGTTGCGAATAGGAAGTGCTCCTGTTTCCCACTTTCCCGGGGAAATTTCGTAAGGGAAGGAGGTACTCATATCACTTTAGATTACTTAATTGTTTTATTTTCTGAATTTTACATATGGAAAGTGGTGGAACATTTTTTTTTCTACAGTCCCTGTAAAATTCTCACGTAGCTATACGTATATTTGTTATTGACTAGGCCTATGGTACTTCATATTGATAACCATTGTTCTTTTACAGAATTAGGTGGTCACATTTATTGATAATGAAATGTTGATTAGTTTAATTTCTTTGGTACATGATGATGATACATTTTATTACTTTGCAGGCAGAAATCGTGTGTAAGTAGACGAAATGGCAAAAGAGCCGAGTGATCGAAGAACTGGTAGAAGACTCTCAGAGTGAAATCTTAAAGATCCATCTTTTTGGGAAGTTAAAGAAGCATATAAGGAAAGAAACAAAGGCAGAAAAAAAAGCTTACCTCTGATCAGGAGTTCGTGATGAAATTGAGGCTGGTTTTTGGATAAGACGACTCATCGCTATGGTCCTAGACAATATAGTAAGACAAAACTTATGCAGGGTGATCAAGTGAGGTAATATTTTTCTTCTGAAAACGGCATTGCATTAAGAGATGCTCTAATCCGGACACTTATTCCAGTTAGAAGTGAGAAGCATCTGAATGACTGATGTAAAAGTGGATTGACTTGCACATCTGCATAGGCATAGACTGCCAACTCTGATCATGTCAAGATAGGACTCATGAATTATGGATTCGAAAAGAAGTGTGGAAGATTAATTGCCACGGATGACCCGAATTAATAACAGCTTCTACAGGATTCTTGCAAGCGTGGCATCATAGCGCTACTGTGGGGTTCTCATGAATTAAAACTTGTTCTCTGGCCAAAGAGAAACGAATATTCCATGAAACGTGAATAATTTCGTCCGACTTGATATGATCCCAGAAGATCCGAATGTCCATTTCGACATCGATTAATACATCGCAAAAATATGAAGGCTTCGAAGACGGCCAATAATCTGGAGGAGGGACAGCCGTCGCTTTTTCCGGCTGACGGTTAGTGTTAACACTTGTTATTGAGGCTAAATAAGACCCTTCTTCTTCTTCTTCTTCTTCTTCTTCTTCTTCTTCTTCTTGTGTCTTTAATCTTGGCGCTTTCTCAGACTGCTATTAAAGCTATTTAGCTTATGATGAAAACAGCTCTTTGTAAATCTTAAGGGTCTTATTTATTCTCGTGTTTGTAAAACATAACGGTTCTTTATAGTTTTTCACTGTTATTATTGATATTGGGGTAAAGAAATCCACGTTGGTATGTTCCTAAGTTGAAGAGATACCAGTCAAGCACATGGACATTTGAAACCCGGTTATTACTATAAACGCTAGAGATTTCCTTTTATAAAGTTTCCTAGAAACCCAGAGGATATTATATACTTCCCATATTAATTAAGATTTCTTTACCTCAGAATTCTTTCAAATTTTTATGATATTTCCTTCGAGTTACTTCCATCCTCGTAGCTAGAACCTTTATAAACATGCTTATAGTGTTTTCACTGATATGTGAATGTTTTATTTCGTGAAAATCTGCAACAATAGTCCTATCATCACTGTACTTGAATCATTATAACTTTCACCATCGCTCATTCTACTGACCATCGCCTAAACATAATTCACACATTATCTCAATATTTATACTAAGTCAGACTACTTTGATTTTATTCAGGTGAACAATATTTATGATAAAATGGGGAATAATCTACTATTTTTAAGGACTAATTGCATAATCCAATTGCTACAATATACTTTTATTTATTATTGATTTTTTTTTATTTTTATTTATTGACATTCCGTTCGGAAGTTTGTTTACGCAAAATGTTAGTTCGAGGGCTTGAACTTTTTTTTTCTTTCTAGATTTGATTGCACATTTCAATTAAATGAATAGTAACATCCTTGCCTAAACAAATTATTTCAATTAAATGCTCTAGCTCCATATTTTGCCGTAAATTTTTCGCAAATATATAAGTATATATCCATCTATCTATCTATCTATCTATCTATCTATATATATATATATATATATATATATATATATATATATATATATATATATATATATATATATATATATATATAATGTGTGTGTGTGTGTGTGTGTTTGTGTGTGTGCTTTTGGGACACATTCTCTAATGAAATTTACGTTAAAGGAGGTTGCTTTAATTTCACAGGTATGATTAACAGTTCTCATACTCTTACACTTTATATTTGTGTATATATATATGTGCGTATATATATATATATATATATATATATATATATATATATATATATATATATATATACACACACATATATATATAAATATATATATATATATATATATATATATATATATATATATATATATATATATATATATATTATGTGTGTATAAGAACTGTTATAATACCTTGTGAAATCAAATTTCAATGAAAAACTGGGCACTTATACAAATAAAGATAAGTAGAAAAGGTAACTTTTTATATTTCGGATAGAAATTCGTTCGGCCAAGTTTAGTTGTGTTAAATTAAAGTTGAATTAAGGCCGATTCACACGACCCGTTTTCTTTCCGACAGGCTGGCCGTCGGTTAACCGGCGTCTAGCTTTCTTAAGGCCGATTCACACGACCTGTTTTCTTTCCGACAGGCTGGGTGGTGGCTAACCGCCGTCGAAATGTTGTACATTCACACGAGGCGTTCCGTATCCGTTTACCAGCGCACGGTTTTCATTGTTTACTTAGACTCTGTCACGTGAAGACCGAGTAAATTACGATAATTTTGACACTTTAAAATGTTGGTTGATAACTGTGTTGATAAAGTTATGCAACTTCATTATACTTTATGCATCATGCCAAGAATATTAAAATCCACCTGTTTTATTTAATGCCTCTACAGTCATTTTCCATATCTTTTCTTTATGTAAATTATTTCTGTACATCTTGTTTTCCGTGTCTAACATCTCCTCATACCCTTGAACAAGTTCAATTATCCTCTCATACATGGTGTCATCAACAACCTAACTCTAATTTTTATTACTATACTATGAGGAAAAGTCGAGGTTGTAGGTCACAAAACGAACAGGTACGATACAGGTCCTCGTTAACACAAAACAACAACAACACGTTGGTTAGGACGGATGGCTAACGGCCGTCACACCGGCCGAGGTTTCTTGGGAAGGAAGCCGAGCTGACTCGGACGGCTGACATCCGAGGGCCGCCGTCTGCCTGACGGGTTGTGTGAACAGTTGCATTTGAATACAGGTAAGAAACCTAGACGCCGCTTAACCGCAGGCGAGCCTGTCGGAAAGAAAACGGGTCGTGTGAATCGGCCTTTACGTGTATTCAAATGCAACTGTTCACACGACCTGTTAGGCTGACGGCGGCCCTCGGACGTCAGCCGTCCGAATCGGCCCGGCTTTCTTTCCAAGAAACCTCGTCCGGTTTGACGGACGTTAGCCATCCGTCTCAACCAACGGGTGGGTGATGTTTTGTGTGAATGAGGACCTGTGTCGTACCCGTTCATTTCTTGGCCTACAACCGCGACTTTTCCTCACAGTATAAAGTCATAGAAATTAGTCAGTTTGTTGTTGACATCATGTATGAGAGGTTTTTTGGGCTCAAGCCATGTCGTCCTGATGGAAGTTCCTATAGGGTAGCTTCCTAGGGTATATTACAACTACGGCGATATTCCCAGAGAATTTACCTTAAGGTACCCAGAATTCTAACTCCTGGAGCGAATATCCCTAATGAAAGTACCAGGGATATCGCGAAATATCAGAGGACGTATTCTTGACACGCCACATGGCAATCTGCACCCCGAACAGAGATTACACTTCGAAGGGGTCAATTGGCAAGAAAACGAAAACGAGAAAGAAAAAGGAGAGCCGTTCACAAGGCTCTCTCTTCTCCCGTTTCGTAAGCGTGCATTGCGCCGATTCTGGCGCCATCTGTATTCCTTTTTGCGTAGCTTAACAACTCGGTGTTTTTTCCTGTGTTTCTCGCAAAATCTTGGATTTAATCGATTTATTATGCTTTCTCCAACTTCGCCTGCCTCTGATAAGTTGAGTATTATTTCTTTTATGTATAAATGTAGGCTCTTGGTAATTTTTAAAGTGATTAATAGTAATAATCTTTGTTACAAGAGCCGTTGCCTACCGGAGGCATCCTGGACGCTGTCGCTCGCTAGGTATGAGTTTTAGTTAGCCAGAGCGACGTTCCCGGCTGTTTTGCTTTAATAATTTTAGCTGTTTAGCGTTACATAGGATTTCCTTTTTCGTGCTTTTAGTATTATTTGTTCTGGCGAAGTATTCGCCAATTCTGGCCTACGCTAGACCATGTAGCCTAGTCGTTAGGCCCTAGTACTTTCCTGCATGATTTTGTGATTTCCGAGTGTTTTTAAAATTTTATTGAAGCTTTAGGCAGTTTTATACATTTAAGATTATATTGATTATTTCCAAGATAGTATACGAGTGAGTTTCGGTGATTTAGGTAATCGATTCTCTTGGTGCCTAGGCTAAGTTGCCTATGGAGCCTTAGTATACTTTCTCATACTCCCCGGTTGCTTTCTTTTCTTCGGAGAAGGTATGCAATCCCTTTCCCTCTGTTTAGGCCTTGGGCTTAACCCTAGTGGTTTATCTGAATTAACTTTCGATACAACTATATTGGGGTGTTACTGTACCTTCCTGTTCCAGTAAGTCTGGCTTCAGAGAGGGGCAGAACATCAGAGTTTTTAGTCTGAGTCTGTGTTTGTCTGGCTTGGGGTAGAGTCTCCCTCGCTAGTCTGACGCAGACATAGGAGGCTTAGCCTCCTTAGGTCACGGCCGAAGGTTTCTGTACGAGATGATTCCTTCTTTTGTGATCTAGCAGACTAGTCCTTGTTGCTGTTCTCGGTGGGAGGATAAGATCCTTTCCCTGGGAGTAGCAACACCTTCCTTGCTTTGGTTCAGTGGGGGTTGGCAAGTATTGCTGGCCTCCCTCCTTGGGTCTCTCTTAGGCTAAGATGAGTTTCTTGGCTGCGGGTGATTCTTTACTAAAGTAAGGTTGGTAGGACCCTCTTTGTCCCTTCCCCCTCTATCTCTGTAATGGCCTAGCTGTTACAGTACTGTACGTCATTCTACATCTGGACCTAGTATAGGTTAGGATGTGGAATTGACTCAGTCCCTTGCCGGCCGGCAGAGTGTGCCGGCCGGCAAAGGTCTTCTGCTTTGAGTGCTGCCCGGACCTCCCTTGGTCCCTCATCCATGTCTGTCTGTAGAGCCAGACGGCATTGGTCAGGAAGCCTGAATTAGATTCTCCCCTTCCTTATATGCACTCTTTTGGATTGCCGGGCTTGGAGGTAGTATACTCTCTTATCCTGGCATCCATTCTGTTTTCTTCTAGTGCTGTACCCGACCCGGCTGCCGGCCTATGAGGCCGGCAGACAGGCAGTCGAAGTTCTCTGGTTCTTTTGCTGCTGGCCGGCATCGGTTGTTAACCTTTGCCGGCCGGCTATTGTCAAGCCCTTGTCTGCCGGTCGCTATGAGCGGTGGCCGGCAGCCGGGTGCTACCTTGTGTAGTTGCCGGCTGGCAGTCATTGCCGGCACATGCATTTGAACCAGCATTCTGCTGCCTTATAGCTGTTAAGTAGTATATTTTAAAGCTAGTTATGGTGTGTGCCGGCCGGCGCATTACCTTCTATACTGTACCAGTATTCTTCAGTATAGCATATACTGTAGGAAGAAAACTATAGTATAGTATTAGTACAGCAGTGTGTTTTCTAACACTTTTGTGTTGTCTTGCACAGCCCTTTGGTGTTGCCTTACAGATAAGAAAGTGAGTTCTTTCTTGTCTATTATCCGGTATTTTAAAATCATATCTTAGGTGTGAGCTACACCTGTTTCCTCTGGAAATTTTTCATTGGTTACTCTAGGACAGATTAACCATACGATTTTATTATCTGGAAGGCTGCAACAATTGGTTGTGCGGGAAACACAAGTGTGTGTCTTTCCTTTCTGATTTGTTATGCTAAACTGTGCATATCCAGTGATACGTAGTTCACTTGATACTCATGGAAATTTCTTCTCTTTACAGGAGGACCATCCGAAGTGCGGAAGTGTTTTCTGCAACGTCCGCAGTAAGAACTTCTGCGGACATGAGTTATGTAGGAGGCACGCAGCATGCGCTGTCTCCAAGGGTGATCTCCAGTATTGGGACCCTCAGGTATGTACCGTGTGCTCTAACCTGATTACTGAGGCTTTTGATTCCCCTAGGACGGCGGAATCAAGGGATATAGCAAGGGAGAAGCTTCGTACCTGGGTAAGGGGCTTCCAGAAGAACACCTCTGGACCTTATCTTCCAAGTGAGAAGATGAGGGCTTACCTTTTTCCTAGGGCATCAGCTGATGCAGTGATTCCCCAGCCTCAAGAGGAGATCCCCCTAGTTCAGATCCAGGTGGATGCTGAAGTCGCGGTCGCTTTGCAAGACATCCAGTTGGACGACAGGATGTCAGACGTGTCCGAGCGTCTGGAGGAAGAATTCCTGGCAGGAGGCCAGGATGAAGTTCAAGCCCCAGACATTGTAGAGGAAGAGGCCGACAAGGTGTCGGCTGCTCCGGTTCAGATTCCTGAACCTATTCCCTCAACATCGTCCGCTCTCCCAGTAGAGCTGGGACAGGCCCTCTCCTCCATTGTTGGAATGATCCAACAAATGCAGAAGGAGAATAATGAGAAGGCGGCTGCAATGGAACTGCAGATGCAGAAGCTTGCAGCATCACATGGGCCCCGGAAAAGGCTCAATGTGAAAGACCTTCCCTTGTGCTCAGACGCTAACCCATGGAGATATGCTGAGCACATGCCGATGACGACTGGAAAGATCGTCATGTCGGAGAAGTTGGGTTCAGTTCCCCTAGAGGAGGTGGAATTCTGGCCCAGCAAGGGGTCATATCCGGACTTTTATGTCCAGTTGAGGAAGGAACCAGCTTCAAAGGAGGAGACAGAGCCGAAGGAGGTCATAGTGATGGACCATGCTAAGGCTCAAGCTTTGCTTTCATCTTCGATGTAAGAGAGTAGCTTCACGAACTCAAAGGTAGCTGCATTGAGTAAGAAGCTCCCTTCCTTTGTGTCCTCTCCTGCTAGAGCCTTCCCCTTTTTACAGAAAGGGTTTGCGGCTGTATTAAAAGCAGTCGAGGCTGGCAAGCCTTGCCCCTCCCTGGAGGAGTGTAAACCCTTGTCGCTGGCCCTACCTATGGACCACAAGGACTGGAAGGACGTCCATCTTACCTTCTCAGTCGGGAAGTTGGAGGCTGATATTGCCGGACGTCAGTTCGGTGAGAACCTCCCTAAGCTGTCTGACTTTCTTTTGCGGAGAGAGCTCGAGACAAAAGAAAGACTGGCTGCCTCAGTGTCTCTTCAGACCACTCTTGAGACGATGGCAAGTGACCCCAAGGTCCATGAAATGTTCATGGTAGTGGCCAAGACTCATCTGGCCACAGTAACGAAGGATCTTTACAGCTTCGTCAGGGCGAGGAGAGCTTGTAGGGAGTTCGTGTTCACCTCGGCTACGGTGAGACACGAGCCAAGGAAACTAATCTCCTCCAACATTTGGGGCAAAGACCTTTTCCCTAGCGAATCGGTCAAAGAAGTTGTTGATAAGGCCGCCACGGAGAATAGAAACCTTCTCCAAAAGTGGGGCCTCTCTATCAAGAGAAAGTCTTCCCCGGATGAGGGTCCCCAACCAAAGAGGAAGAATATGAGGACTAGGCTACCGTCTCGACCAGCCAAGCCATTTAGACAGCAACAGCAACAGCAATTGCCGATGCCTTCAGTGCCCCAGATGGTGGCACAAACCCCGACCACTTTCCAGTGGGTACCCCAGGCCGTGTCGACACAGTCCCCGGCATTCAACCCAACGTTCGAAGGGCAGTCAACTTCCTTTCGAGCAAAGTCTAGAGGAGCAGCCAGAGGCTCGTCTAGGCGCCCCTCAAGGGGAAGGGGATTCAGGGGTGGTCGCGGTCAGGGAGGCAAGACCTCAGGACAGCAGTCCAAGTGAGATGATACCGGTAGGAGGGAGACTTCAATGTTTTCGGGATCGGTGGACCTTCGATCCCTGGGCCCACAGCCTACTCAAGAATGGATTGGGCTGGAGCTGGTACAGCACTCCACCCCCGTGCCCTCGGTTTTTCCAACACTCCACCCCTGTTCTGGAGGAGTACATCCAAGAACTGTTGGAGAAAAAAGTGATCCGAAGGGTGAAGTCCATCAAATTCCAAGGGAGGCTGTTTTGTGTTCCCAAGAAAGACTCGGAAAAACTCAGAGTCATTCTGGACTTGTCGCCACTCAACAAGTTCATAGTGAACTGCAAGTTCAAGATGCTAACACTGCAACACATAAGGACCTTACTGCCCAAGAGGGCATATACCGTCTCCATAGACTTGTCAGACGCCTATTAGCACGTTCCAATCAACCGTCGACTCTCCCCCTACCTAGGGTTCAAGCTGCAACGAAAACTATACGCCTTCAGAGCCATGCCATTCGGGCTGAATATAGCTCCAAGGATCTTCACGAAGCTTGCGAGCGTAGCTCTCAAACAATTACGCCTAAAGGGAATTCTGGTGGTAGCCTACCTGGACGACTGGCTGGTGTGGGCAGCATCCAAGACAGGATGCTTGCAAGCTTCTCTGCAGGTGATTCAGTTCCTAGAGTATCTAGGCTTCAAGATCAACAGAAAAAAGTCTCGACTTTCTCCATCTCAAAAGTTCCAGTGGTTGGGAATCCACTGGGACCTAATGTCACACCAATTCTCCATCCCGGCGAAGAAAAGGAAGGAGATAGCTGGTTCTGTCAAGAGACTTCTAGATTCCGAAAGGATATCAAGACGCGAACAGGAGAGAGTACTGGGTTCTCTCCAGTTTGCTTCGGTAACAGACCCGGTGCTAAGAACTCAGCTAAAGGATGCAACCGGAGTTTGGAGAAGTTATGCATCAAACGCGCAAAGAGATCTGAGAAGACCAGTTCCGCTTCGTCTACGTACTCTTCTCAGGCCTTGGTCCCAAGCCAGACATCTAAAGAAGTCGGTACTTCTTCAGCCACCTCCCCCGTCGGTGACGATTCACACAGACGCCTCGAAGGAGGGGTGGGGAGGTCACTCTCATCGGAAAAAGGCCCAAGGGACTTGGTCCAATTTATTCAAGACCTTTCACATAAACTTTCTAGAAGCTATGGCAGTGCTCCTTACCTTAAAGAAAGTCTCCCCGCGTCACTCGATCCACATAAGGTTGGTGCTGGACAGCGAGGTAGTTGTGAGATGCTTGAATCGACAAGGATCAAGGTCGCCACCTCTCAACCAGGTGATGTTGGCCATCTTCCGATTGGCGGAAAAGAAGAAGTGGTACCTGTCGGCAGTTCACCTTCAAGGAGTCCGCAATGTGACAGCGGACGCTCTATCCAGGTTCACACCGATAGAGTCGGAATGGTCCCTAGACGCAGGATCGTTCTCCTTCATCTTGAGTCAAGTCCCAGAACTGCAGATAGACCTCTTTGCGACGAAAGACAACAAGAAGTTGCCCCTGTACGTGTCCCCGTACGAGGACTGCTTAGCGGAAGCAGTGGACGCGATGTCCCTCTACTGGAACAGATGGTCCAGGATTTATCTGTTCCCTCTTCACAACCTTCTGTTGAGGGTCCTCAACAAACTGAGATCCTTCAAGGGGGTAGCGGCAATAGTGGCCCACAAGTGGCCGAACAGCGTGTGGTTCCCCCTGGCATTGGAACTACGGTTAAAGTTTCTACCGCTGCCAGATCCAGTTCTGACCCAGCGAGTCCAGAAGTCGACTGTCTGCGCTTCATTACAGAAAACCCGGACCCTGCAGCTCATGATTTTCTCTCCCTAGCGGTGAGAAAGCGTTTCGGGATTTCGAAAGCCAGCATAGACTTCCTAGAGGAATATAAGTGCAAATCTACTAGAAGGCAATATGAGTCATCTTGGAGAAAATGGGTGGCCTTTGTCAAGGCAAAGAATCCGCAGGAGATCTCGACGGACTTCTGCTTATCTTTCTTCATCCACCTCCATGGTCAAGGGTTGGCAGCTAACACGATTTCAACGTGTAAGTCTGCTTTGACAAGACCCATTCTATATGCCTTCCAGGTCGACCTCGCTAACGAGATCTTTAATAAAGTTCCGAAAGCCTGTGCTAGGCTCAGACCTTCAGCATCTCCAAAGCCCATTTCATGGTCTTTAGATAAAGTTCTTCATTTCGCTTCTCTGTTGAACAATGAGGAGTGTGCGTTAAAGGATTTGACCCAAAAAGTTATTTTCCTATTTGCACTCGCGTCCGGGGCCAGGGTTAGTGAGATTGTAGCTCTCTCGAGAGAGGAAGGTCGTGTTCAGTTCCTGGATGGGGGGGATCTGAACCTGTTTCCGGATCCTACGTTTCTCGCCAAGAATGAGTTACCCACCAACAGGTGGGGTCCCTGGAGAATCTGCCCTCTGAAAGAAGATGCATCTCTATGTCCAGTAGAATGCCTAAAGGTCTATCTTCATAGAACTTCAGACTTCAAGGGTGGTCAACTATTCAGGGGAGAAACATCAGGCTCAAATTTATCTCTGAAACAACTCAGGGCGAAAATCACATATTTTATTCGCAGAGCGGATCCTGACAGTACACCCGCAGGTCACGATCCGAGGAAAGTTGCCTCATCCTTAAATTTCTTTAATTGTATGGATTTTGAACATCTTCGTTCATACACTGGCTGGAAGTCTTCCAGAATGTTCTTTCGCCACTATGCGAAACAAGTGGAGCAACTAAAGAGATCTGTGGTAGCAGTGGGTTGCGTCGTTAACCCTGCTGTTTAACTGCGAGGAACAGTGGTCTTAATTGAGACGATTAATTCCAGGGTGAGTGTGTAGTTACATACTGTGCTACAAACTAAGTGAGGGCACCGAGTTGCCCACGTTGACTGTTCCACTTCCAAAGGTGAACCTGGCATAAGTGCAGACATGTGTGCCGAGCGTTTCTAACGCTAATGTGACTGTTTAGTAATACAGACTTTTATGACTTTGATACCTCGGTATGTTAAAAGTGGCACTAATGTTTTTCTTTCAGATAAACAAGTTTCTGTTTACTATCATACTTATGCTTAAAGTTTTGGTTGTCCTCCTCTTATATATATATATATATATAATTGTTGTTAACCTGTCTATTTATTGTCTGTCAATAAACTTGTTCTTGAGAACCTTGCGTCTCCTTCACCTGTGTCAATTTATTGGTATAATTGAGCATTCATTCTATGTATATTTATCTGGGATAATTCTAATAGATTGTTCCTTTATGCAAACTAATGTTGCATTGGTTTATGCTTTCCCTTAGCGGGAGGACTCCATCCCATAAGGGGACGGTGGCGGATTTACTAGTTTCCTCCTATGCGGATATAAACCTTTGTCCAATACAAGTATTGAGTGGAGAACTGGTCGATATTTCATATTGACGCAGTGGTTCTTTACAAACTATGCTTTACTTAATATAGGGTGAGACCACTATATTGGCTTGCCTGGTATTCTTACATAGGTATATGTAATCTTCGAGACTTTTCCAGAGTCTAGTAGGACTCCTCCCTGTAGGGGGCAGGAAGCTCTAACATGGTTTATGGTTAGTTGAAAAGATGTATAACGGTAACATCTTAGGTCTCTAGGTCTAGTCGACTGGGGAAATACCTCTGGGGAGTATGGCACGTTCTCAGAATCCACAGATACAGTAATGCTCTGGTATACTTCCATCAGGACGACATGGCTTGAGCCCAAAAAACGGATTTTGAGCGAACCGAAAAATCTATTTTTGGGTGAGATGGCCATGTCGTCCTGATGGACCCGCCCTTCCCTTTCTATGAAAGGGCTGTAGGACCCCTCCCTACATACAGTATCTGTAGCACCTCGTGTATCGCTACAAGGAATACAGATGGCGCCAGAATCGGCGCAATGCACGCTTACGAAACGGGAGAAGAGAGAGCCTTGTGAACGGCTCTCCTTTTTCTTTCCCATTTTCGTTTTCTTGCCAATTGACCCCTTCGAAGTGTTATCTCTGTTCGGGGTGCAGATTGCCATGTGGCGTGTCAAGAATACGTCCTCTGATATTTCGCGATATCCCTGGTACTTTCATTAGGGATATTCGCTCCAGGAGTTAGAATTCTGGGTACCTTAAGGTAAATTCTCTGGGAATATCGCCGTAGTTGTAATATACCCTAGGAAGCTACCCTATAGGAACTTCCATCAGGACGACATGGCCATCTCACCCAAAAATAGATTTTTCGCTTCGCTCAAAATTCGTTAATTGAACCTTTTCAAGGGTATGAGATGTTTGACATAGCAAACAAGATGTATAGAAATAATTTACATAAAAAAAAAAGATATGGAAAATGACTGGAAAGGCATTAAATAAAACAGGTGAATTTATCATAATTTTAATATTCTTGGCATGGTGCATGAAGTATTATGAAGTTGCATAACTTATTTTATCAACACAGTTATCAACCAACATTTTATAGTGTCAAAATTATCGTAATTTACTCTGTCCTCACGTGACAGCGTCTAGGTAAACAATGAAAACCGCGCACTGGTAAACGGATACGGAACGCCTCGTGTGAATGTACATTTCGACGGCGGTTAGCCACCACCCAGCTTGTCGGAAAGAAAACGTGTCGTGTGAATCGGCCTTTAATCCTTTTCATCCTCACTGCTCTCCAAAACATGCACAAATCACGATCCATGACTATAGAAACTTCAGCACATTTGCATTGGTTCAATGACATTAAAAAATTAAAATAAGAAAATTTATTGCATCTTCAAGAATGTAAGACCTCCTAATTTACGAAAAACTTCAGAAACAGAAGTACGTTCACTCCTTGAAATTATAAGATAATAATGTATCATTTTATTACTTTATTTTTCATCCTCTTTTGCTGAGCATAAGTGTCTAAATATCCATTGAAAGAAGTATGAATGATTAGTAAAATCAGTGATTGAAATAAAAATTTTGTTAAAACACTTTCAAAATTTGTAACATGTCATTTTCGCCATTTTGTAATATACAGTTCTGATTAAGCCTCAGGTTTGGGCTGTCACTCTAGATTTCATCTACCCATCTATCCATGTGACTCTCCATGGTTTGATGTATCATTGTTGAAAAGGTCACCAAATCCCAATTGAAGAAGTTATGTGAGGTTGTTAGACAGATGACATGGTGGAAATTAGAAAAAAAAAGTAATAAAAAAGCTTTCGAAACATTAAGAAGACACCATATTAAGGGTGGTGGGAGGCGGTTGTTTAGTTCCACCAGTGCGCATCGAAGTGCAACTGGTGTTTACCACCAGTTACGCATCAGCACTGAATGGCCTTGCTGGTTCATATATTATTGTGCTACTGTTGTTAACACACATTGAGTATGTTTGTTGGGATGTTGCGTCTTCAAGTAAAGTCAATCCAGTTAACTTTAAAATGGTTTATTCTTTAAAAACAAGTGTTAACATCTCCATCACAGGAGTATAGCTGGTTTGGTCGGATGACCATTCCATATGGTACAGAATATTGATACAGAATGTAAACTCTACATTAGTATAGGAAGACACCTGCATCCGGTGGCGACATAACTCTTTCACACGGTTTGTATTTGTGTTTATGCTTCATAAAAATGTTACATTGCTGAGACCTGCAAATTGCATCCTGTTATGATCTTGTCTGACTACAGCAATTCTCACGCTAGCTTCTACTTCCACAATGACGTATTACGTCATATGTTTTAAACATGTAATATATGACTATTACATCAGCTCGGCCAGCTATCTCATTTTTTTTTTTTTTTAAATTTAACAACACGTCAAAATATGTTTACTAGGAGTGTGACTGGATATATGTATTATTCCTTGTTTAACTTTAGCCATAAGCAAATGAGGACGAATGTCCAAATAGGCACATTAAAAAAAATAATAACCATAATGCATATGAAAAGATATTATCAAAGCAAAGAAAAAAAATGCATGATAAATACAGATCACATATATGGTACATTGCTAGCAAATGATTATATGGTACCAAAAAAAAATACTGATATACATATGATTCGGTAACTTTGTTAAAGAATAATTGTTACCTTGGTAAAAATTCAATTTTAGTGCACAAACACGAATTCCTGGTACGTACACGTACCACGGTTTCGTACATATATATATATATATATATTTATATATAGGGCTTATATATTTTATTAGATGCCCATAGATTCTGTTTTTTTTTTTTCTTTTCTTTTAACATTCCGGCTTATAAATTTTATTAGATGCCGAAAAAATGATTTATTTTTTAAATGTTTTTTAAAAATGCAAATGTTCTATAGTCTCTTCAATTACATATTACTAGCGTACTAACTGCTTTTCGTACACAATGCTATTCCAAGACAATTTTACTCATTTTAGCGAATGAAGGGGCCACTTTCAAACGGCTTTAAATTGAATTAAATACGGAGTTTTGTCTGGACATGGCAAAACGTTCTGTTTGAGCTGCAAACTGTTCCTTAACCTACGCCAAACAAGGATGTTAACGGCGATAAATATCATCACTGTCACAACTGTTCCTGCTAGTAGTATGGGGTGAAGAAATTCTTTATAAGTCGGTGACGGGTGGTCCATCTCGGTCAATTTCATCAACCGCTTGGCTACCTGTTTGTTGTATGGGAGAGGTAATGATGGAATTGTAGTCGACCACGTGAAGTTCGCGAAGTAGGCTCGTTCTCTGATGATGGTTTTTATCCCTTTCACCATGGAATTAGGGGATGTCCCGATACAAACATCTGCTGCAACGAAGATTTGGGAGTAGGACGTGGATCCGTCCGGGCATGATACATTGAAGCCGTCCTTGTCGTATCGTATCCACGAGCCGTTGTTCAGTCTGCAATTGAACTCATTATTGTCAAAGGGATAAAACTTATCCAGACAATTTTCACTTGTATGGGAGAGAGCACCGTCTAGCACTATACCTAACTCGCATGAATCCATTAAGTTTTTATGGAATTCAAATGAGACAGCTGTACATATTTTTCTATCCATTGCGTCTGAACAGTGAGTTAATTGATTTAAGTCTTTAATGACCGTATATGTTTCCTTGTCTGGGGAAATCAATACGTGTCCTGTCAAACTGGATATTACTGGATTTGAGTGATTCGTCATGAAAGTCGGAAATGGTGATATCCTGTAAGATTGCCAGGCATCAGAAGAATCAAAGGGAATTGTAATCATAATCCTGTTATTTTCAACGCTTACTGTAATTAGGCTGTAATAAAATTCTAACCTACGTGCGTCTAACAAAGGAATATAGCCTAGTTTCTCCTGTCCGTTCTCCAGAATTAACTTTTAAGTATTTTATAGGCAACAAATGGGGTGACAGTACACCTTTAGTTGCTAACGTGATAGCTTCTACATAATCTTTTGATTTTTCAATGAAATGTGCAATTCTGTTATGTATGTGATCTATTTTTGAATCATAAAACGTTAACGTTGCCAACAAATCCTGTACTTCCATAATCTGATTGATATTACTTGAATGTTCATTTACTAAATCCATAATTTGATTGATTGAAGCTAACTGATTCCTTAGTTCTGACATAATCAATTCATCTTCATGAGTCAAGAACTCAATTTTCTTATTTTGATTACTAATTTTAAGACGATTGGAAATTCCTAAACCTAAACTTACAATAGACCCAAAGATGTTTAGTGCAGCAAAAATAAACGGGTTACGTCTCTCTTTATTTTCGTGTCCTACAGTCCACATCAAAAGGTCACGAGCCAAAGATTCTGTCTCGTAAGTCTTATTTTGCAAGTCATCAGATAGCATCTCTGCAACTTTTAGTGTCGATCTAAGCGAACTCTCTGTAGTCAAATGAAAATGTCTTCTATGCAACTCATCTAATGAGACAGCAAACCTTGAAATGGCGTTTTTTAAGGTAGTGACGTCATTCCCTGGGAGAAAAATTGCTTGCATTCGCACTTCTACTACTACGTTACTTGATGTAATAAAAACATCTTCTTGTCTTTCAACTATAGTGCCATATTTAAAATCTATACTTTTAGTTTTAGAGCTCATCCCACACGAGAAAAATGTCTGAGCGAACAATATCACTCCCAACAACAAAAAATTCATCTTGGAAACCTGTAACGAGAAAAGTATATGTAATTACTCCTGTATTAAGAAGAAAAACTTTTAACATACAAATAAAAATTCTTTCCCTCACTTCTTTCCCTCCTTTTTTTTTTTTTTTTTTTTTTTTTTTTTTTTTTTTTTTTTTTTTTTTTTTTTTTTTATGTGAGCCAATGGTACGATTCTCTCATCCGTGGTTGGGATACGTTTTGAACTCTAAACCTATTGGCCGTTAATGTTTCCAAAATGTTAAATGGGCCTTCAAACTTGGGTGTTAGTTTATAATCGAGTCCTTTACGTACATTTACCTGTATGTATACATTATCAACCACGGTATATGTTTTAGTTGGCTTCGCTATTTTATCATGATTCCTTTTCATTATGATTTGTGATTCTTCTAAATTCTTTCGAAGGATATCAAAACGACTTTTGCTTGCATTTATACATTCTTTTAAAGGATTTGATAGATTAGTTGTAGGCGTTAATACATGGAAAGGCGTTCTAACTGGGGTACCATACAATGCTTCATGCGGTGACATTTTAATTGATATATGATATGAATGATTCAGAGTACTCCGTACCGCAGGTATTGCAATATCCCACTTGGGGTCTGATCCCCCTAGTGTTACTCTTAATATATTTAAAACCTTCCTATTTGCTCTTTCCACTAGCCCATTCGACTCTGGGTGATATATCATGGTATTTATTTTCTTTCGCTAAGGAATTCACACAATGAGGTAAGAAAGTGATTATTAAATTCTCCACCCGAGTCTGAGATTATCATGTGTGGAACTCCATGTTTACAAATGTAACACTCGTAAAACTTCCTAGCGCATTCAATCGCAGTTTTAGTTTTAAGCGCTATTAGTTCTGTATATCGAGTTAAAGCATCTACAATTACTAAGAGGTGCTTATTTCCTCTGTCTGACTCGTAAAATCCTGTTAACAAATCTAAATGTATTCTTTCAAAGGGTTGATTGGGCACGGGATAAGCCCCTAGGCTGACAGGTGTTTTCGTATGCCCTTTGTTTTCCTGACATGTGCAACAATTAGCTATGTGTTTTTTTTATATCTGTAAGCCTCGTATGCCAATAAAACAATGATTTAGCTTTCTGTGACATTAATGAGAACCCCGGGTGTCCATGCAACCAATTCAGGACAGTGGAAATAAATGAGATTGGTACCACTACCTGGTCGTTAGTTACATGTGGTGTATTGCGGGTTTTCCTTGTCACGGTCCTACACAGAATATTATCTTTGATTATATAATTCTGCTGCTTATACTTTATATATCCCTTTTCCTTATGATTGCCTTTCAAAGCATTTATAATTGTTTCTAATTTCTGATCTTTTCTTTGCTCAGTCTGTAATAATTCAGCGCTCCAGCCCAAATCTTCTTGTTCAGATATCGTTTTAACAATAGGCATGGATGTTGATATATCTATTAATTCAGCTAAAGGCTCCATACAAGATGACACGGGGTAGCGTGATAATGCATCAGCAATGATATTTGCTTTCCCAGGTAAATACCCGATTCTCGCGCCAAAGTCTTGAATGATCAAATGCCACCGAGTTCGTTTGTGGCTGTGGTTGAAGCCTTTAAAGAATTCGGTCAGTAAGAACCTTAACGGGATAACCGTATATTATGAACTTAAAATGCACTAGTGAATTAACAATAGCTAGCCCTTCCTTGTCTATTACTGCATACTTACTTTCGGAAGTTCTCAGTTTTCGAGAATAAAAAGCTATCGGGAAAAATTGTTTATCATATTGCTGAAGCAATACCCCTCCTACTCCTAAGTCTGAGGCGTCTGTTGCAATGAAGAATTCCTTACCGAAGTCAGGAAATTTTAAGATAGGAGAACTACACAGTTCATCTTTCAAGGTATTAAACGCCTGTTGATGCTGCTCAGACCATATGAAATCTACGCCCTTCTTCGTAAGAAATTGCTGTATTCCCTTGACATTAGTAGGTATGGGAAAATTACGGATAGCCGACACCTTATCATGGACTACTTTAAGACCTTGGCTTGACACCATGAAACCCAAATATATTAATTCTGTTTTGAAAAATTCACACTTACTAATCTTTACCCTTAAGTTATGTTGTCTTAGTCTCTGTAGTACTAGTTCTAATTTACGTAGATGTTCTTCTAAGGTGTTGGAAAAGATTACAAGGTCGTCCATATAGGCATGCAATATATCCCCTAGCAAGTCTCCAAACACTATGTTAATCATTCTTGTAAATGTTATGGGAGCACAACGTAAACCAAAAGGCATCCGTAAAAATTCATAATGTTCCCTGGCTGTGCTGAAGGCTGTGTATGGGATACTATCTTCTTCTAATGATATCTGGTGAAAGCCTTTAAGTAAGTCCAAACTGGTAAAATATTTATTCTGACCTAACAAAGACAAAATATCGTCAGTACATGGCACTGGGAATCGATCAGGGATCGTCTCCTCGTTTAGACGACGGAAGTCTACGCAGATACGCCATGTTCGATCTTTTTTCGGTACAACTATTAATGGAAAATTATAAGGGCTGTTCGATTTCCTAATGACTCCTTCTTCTAGCATTTTACCTACTTCGTCATTTATTTCATTCTAGAATTTCATAGGGAGTCTGTACGAGGGTACATAGATAATTTTCTGCTTGTCCTTTAACCTTATTTGATGCTCGATCACATCTGATTTTCCTAAGGATCCATCCGTAGTGGAGAAAACATCCTGATATTTAGTTAAAAGTCCAAAAATTTTCTGCTGAATTTCTTCGTCTTGAATGTCTTTATTGATTTTATTTTTAATAGATTGCAAAAGGGATTCATCCGCAACTGATTGAGCGGGATTGATTTCAGCAACGGTAAGAATATGATGTTTATAAACTTCTACATCCAAGATATGTTGATTTTTGTGAATTACTAAAGTGGTATTTAAATGATTACAGACTTCAATATTACATTGTTGATGTGAGCCTACTGTATAAATAGCTTGTGTGACAGACAATCCGTTAGTTTTCAAAGTGTCGGAAAGGATTAATATTTCAGATCCCGGTAATGTTTTCTTTACTTGCACTATTAAATTCGAAGGTACGTTTGGCTCGATAGATTGCGTGCAAGATGATATTACGGGTGAACAAGAATTCTGCTGGGTCGCGTATATTATTTCTTTATTAGTGAGACAAGTTATTGGTTCTTCAACGTACATTACGGTTACATTTGTCGTCTCCTTTTTATCCAAAACTGATTTTAAGGTATTAGAAGACTTATAGAATTTTCCTTTGATATACACACCGTGCTTGGCAGGGGCTAAGATAATGTTTTGGTTGCCCATAGATGGGTATCCTATAATTACAGCTGGATACATATCAATGTTTTGTACAACAACAAATGTATCGGCAAACGTGCGCTTACCGACCTTGAACTGAACATGAGTTATGCCTATTACATTTAATTCATTATTTCCTATACCCGAGAGTCTCACTCCGGATTTTTCTATCGGAAAGTTCGAAAACAACAAATGATGTGTCCTCAAATCCATGATATTACGTGGACTACCAGAGTAAAAAAATAACGTAAAGGATTTGTGTTCTAAATTTACAGCATATAATGTTGGTCGTAACTCATTTTGGCTTATTATTGTATGAATTTGTTGCAAATCTACGGGAGCATGCACTGATTTACTTAATTCGGCCGTGTGTTTCATAGGAAAATCTATTGCCTCACAATGATCTGATAAACATTAAATTGATTATTCAATACTACTGATGTTGACATGAATGACCTTGACCCAACATCACTCTCTTCCCCACTGGAGTTAATTATGTGGTATTTGCTTTGCTCTGCACATTCTGAAAATTAGTCTGACCTTGCGAGTTCTGGTTTGACGACCCAGGATCAGCGTTATTCGCAGAACTATTTGTTTGTTTCTGATTCTGAACTACATTGACGTTTGGCTGTTTCTTCTTATTGAACTGAGGATTTTTCTTTTTATTTCCATATGGAACTGACTGTGGAATTGACTGTGTATTTCTAGGATTCTGTTGTGTCTTACGCGAGTAGCACTGACTATATGAATGAGTCGAACTATTATGTATCGAACAGAATTTCGTTCTGCAGTCCGCGATCAAGTGACCTTGACGTTTGCAATTATAACACATCATTCCCGAAACTTGACTATTATTAACTACATTTACTTGTGGCTTTGTTTCACTTTTTGCAAAAACTTGAGTTAACACGGGATGAAGGTCAGGACACTTAGACATGTGTTTCTTTATCTGTTTATATACATCCAATTCCGTACTTGCAGGCGGTAACTTTTTATCAAAACACCGCACTAAAGCTTCAGGCAACATAAGTGTCATGCAAGTTAAAAACATTAATCGTAAAAAATATTTCACGGAGATGTTATCTCTAGTAACCCAAGTGGAATTACCTAAAATATCTTGATATTCATTAAGCCTATCAGCTATGAGAGCTGCTCTCTCAATAACATTAAGCCGATTCATAGTGGCTTGATTAAGTGTATTTCTTAACGATAATACTACATCCAAGGCTTCTTCACCCCCATAGACCGCGCGTAACCTAACTTTGAAATCATCCCAGGTAACTGCTTCTTGAATTGAAAGACCTCTTAAATATGCACTCGCATCCCCCTTAGAAAAATCTATAAAACTTTTAGCTTCTTGTAATTGTACAAAAGGGTCTACGATTTGTTTGGCATTTAAATGGGCATCGACGGATGAAATCCACGACTCCACATTTTGAGGCAAAAACCCATTAACCCGACCCTGAAAAGGAAGGATTGCTGACCTGGCATTTACAAGCGTCACAATCGGGAGAGGGTTTATCTGTCCCGCGTTACTAGGTCCAGGGGTGGGGCTCACAGGGGGCGTCATGATTACGGTATTTCTTTTTCTATCTCTTCGACCCCTTGCAATTCTATCAAAATATCTATATGAATACAGACGTCCACTGCGTAAACGCATAAGCACTCAATGATAAAGATTATAACAAAATTCCCCAAAACAATGCTACTAATACTAAGACATTTCCCTAGAATTTCTGAAAGAAAACAGAACACAAAGATATTTCCCGAGAATTTCTGAAAGAAAACGGAATTAGCACAAAGAGAGAAAAAATTCTAGATGAGAATTCGGAGTTGAACACAGTTTCCTTTAATGAAAGGAAAATAGAAGATAAGCAAACCACTCACCCCAGTAATAATCGACTAACGACTCGTGATAACTACACTTCACTGCTCAATACTGAAATGAATAAGAAAATGTACTTGTACTTAGCTTTATATGGTTTTGTGTGATGTTGTCATATCCTCTCTCTCTCTTGATGTTTGGGTGAATGTTTTCTGTTCGATTTCCTCTCTCTCTCTTGATGTTTGGGTGAATGTTTTCTGTCCGATTTCCTCTCTCTCTCTTGATGTTTGGGTGAATGTTTTCGGTCCGATTTCCATTGAATGTAGTGCTTCCTGGATATGTTTTGTAAGCGTTGAACGTCAGTCCTTGGTTTTCTTAGGATGTTGATTGAAGATCCAGTTCATCAGTTTGTATGTATAACATTCATTAAATGTTTCCTTCTTCGATGGACTATGATACTTAGTCAAAATTGTAGATTCATTACTGTTGATTTCTTAAAGATCTTTCTCTGGTTTTTAGAGTTTTATTCGTTGATTTCTTGAAGATCTTTCTCTAATTCTTAGAGTTTTATTCGTTGATACTAGAAGATCTTTCTCTGATTCTTAGAGTTTTACCGCTGCCACCATTTATTAGTGTGCTACTGTTGTTTACACACATTGAGTATGTTTGTTGGGATGTTGCGTCTTCAAGTAAAGTCAATCCAGTTAACTTTAAAATGGTTTATTCTTTAAAAACAACAGTGTTAACATCTCCATCACAGGAGTATAGCTGGTTTGGTCGGATGACCATTCCATATGATGTATTGATAAGAACTGGCTAAAATATCGATATCACAGATATCGTTTAGACAGTTATCTCGGCATTTAAACACAGAATGTAAACTCTACATTAGTATAGGAAGACACCTGCATCCGGTATTTGTGTTTATGCTTCATAAAAATGTTACATTGCTGAGACCTGCAAATCGCATCCTGTTATGATCTTGTCTGACTACAGCAATTCTCACGCTAGCTTCTACTTCCACAATGACGTATTACTATTACGTCATGTGTTTTAAACATGTAATATATGACTATTACACATATAGTCTAAATTCCATATACCAACAATCCGGTGAATTAGGAAGAAAGAAAAAGTAATAATTGTTACTGCTGTTCGTTATGTGCTATTGTGCCAGTTAGGTGATAACTGAGAGGCGAGGTGAATGCAACTAAACTTTATTAAAGAGACATCGAGCTTACATACTAGGACTTGGAAATTCAAAAAAAATTAAGCATAATCGAACAAGTTTATACCGGTTGTTTTATTAACAGTTCAGGGAAGGGCTAGTGATGAAATAATAATCAAAACCGTTACAGTGTACAAGCGTTTATGAAACACGTGCGGTACATAGCTCCCCCTCCCTTTTGACAGCCGCACTGTGGGCAGGTCATCTGGCAGGAGATATATAGGTTTTAGTCATTCAATGGAGACCCAGTCTTCTTTCCTAGCATGTTAAGCAAGAATGCTTTCGACGTACAACAGATCACGAGGAAAGGGCCCATGTAAGGGCGTGTTAATGGTGGCTTGCTAGTGTCGTTGTGTAGGAAAACTTGCGGTGTCGAGTGCAGATCTGTCAGTATGTGTTGCTTAGATGGGGGCTTGTAAGTCTGGCGGCATGAAGTAAATTTTGCCACAATGTGTTGTAGACGCTGGAGATTATTGGTATGAGGTTGCAGATGGGAAAATTTTGCAGGGACGACCAACAGGTTGCTATGCACTATTTCAGCTGCCGAGATATCCAGGGCGTCTTTAGGAGTGGTTCTTAGTCCCAGGAGGACCCAGGGAAGCTGGGTAAACCAGTTGGAGTCCTTGCAGCGGGACATCAAAGCTGCTTCGAGAGTGTGATGAAAACGTTCAACCATTCTGTTGGCAGCAGAGTTGTAGGTGGTTGTCTGATGTAAGGTGGTTTCCAGGAGATTCGTTAATGATGTCTCCAATTAAGAGGTGAAATTGGTACCACTGTCAGAAGTAATATGCTCAGGGATACCAAATCTCGTGATCTATCCTGAGAGTAAGGCAGATGTACATGAGGCGGACGTTGCAGTTTCCATGGGAATGGCCTCAAGCTAACTTCAATGACGGTAACCAGGTAACGATGTCCTTGTGATGTGGGTAGGTCTCCTACTACATCGACATGAGTGTGGGCAAATTGGCAATGAGGTTGAGGAAAGGTGTCCACTTCTGAATTCGTGTGTCGATGTACTTTTGAAGTTTAGCATAAAATACAGGTGTGGACCCAATCCTTATTTTCCTTAATAATAGCGTGCCAAATAAACTTTGTCTTCAGTAGCTGTGCAGTAGATCGGAGGGAGGGATGTGAAAGGCCATGAATGAAGTCAAACACCTGTCGGCGCATGGGAGCAGGTATCTACGGTTTAGGTTTACCTGTACTGACGTCACAGAAGAGGTTGGCATTGGAGTCGTCGAGTGGGATGTTTTCCCAGGGATGTGCAGGATGTCCTACATGCTTGGTACTCTGGACCCGTTCGTTGTGCTTCTGCTAAGGTGTTGTAATCCAATCCCAGGTGAATAGTGGCCAATGTGTTTCATGGCATGATATCAGCAACAAAATTCTTTTTTCCAGTGACGTGTAGAAGGGTGCAGTTGTATTCAGCCACGGCAGTGAAATATTGTTTCTGACTGGCGGACCAGGTGTCAGACTGTCGAATGAAGGCATGCACCAGAGGCATGTGGTCAATGCAAATGATGAAGGGTGTAGGTGGTCATAGGCATCCATGGGTTTGCTGATGTAGAGAGTGAGGTCGGAGGGGGTGTGTTGGAGAAATGTCGAGGAGTACGAATCCAAGTTGTCTAACCGACGGTGAGCGACATGAACCAGTAGGTGGAAATGTGAGAGGAAATCAGCACCGAGGATAACAATGTGACGTCAGCAACGAGACACTTCTAATTATATTTGGCACTTCCAAATGATAATGAGTGGGTTTCATAACCGTGGGTAAGTATCGCAGATCTGCTGGCAGCTAACAGGCGGACGTCGGCAGACTTAGACAGACTACGTCATATCCTGGAGAGTGGCCTTGGTAGAAGAGAACAGCAAGCACCCGTATCTACCAAAAATAGCACGGCCAAACCTACATCATGTTAAAAGAATAGATTAGTGAAAGGGGAGGCCACCAGCACAAACGATGGCTTACTTACATGTTTTTTGGCCACTGACAATCATTTGCACATTTCTTCACAGAATCCCCGAATTTGGAGTGGTAGCAGCTTAGCTGCGGCCGATGGCCGTGGGTAAGTGGCTGAGAGGTCGTTGGTTGGGACGTAAGCCAGGAGTGGTACATCTGGGTGGTGGACGGCTTCCTCTCCGCTCCGGCAAGTCACGTGCTGGGTGGCTGTGCCCTACCCCATTAATAAGTTACATTGATCTTGGTCATTATACGAGGAAGGATCATCTATTTGGTTCATCCTCCCTCCTTTTTTTTCTGTCCCGGTTAACTTTCTCTTTTATCCGGATCAGCCTTTTCTTTTCAGTTTTCATAAAACCAGCATGAACGTGCAAACTCCCATGACAGAAGTTCAGCCTCAAACCCCCCCCCCCCTCAAAAAAAAAATGATAGAAATTATTCATATGAATTCATATCTGCTCACCACAATTCACTTTCTTTCCCCGAGACATTATTAATGATGCAGCCTGAAATTAATTCTGTTTAATCAGCAAACTGAATCTCGTTTGCTCATTAACGATATCACTGTTCCTCTCGTTTTCCTTCGCCTCTCCTTCATGTTGGTGCCGAAGAATAAGTTTTTCTCGTTTTCTTTGCTATTTATGATTAATGGTGATATTCTTTTCATTATTCTTTCGAATCTTTGATATTTGTTTATGAAATAGAAAAAATACTCGAAATCTGGTTTGTCGTTTTAGTAATGTTTTTCATCATAGAATATACTTTTTCGATGGGATATTAATGGAACATACCAATCGATCTGCGCATCCATTTCCAAAATCTGAATCTTGGTTGCAGTTGTAAAGCTAATACCTTTGGTCAGAAGACACTGTAAAAATGAAGTATACTAGTATCTCTCTCTCTCTCTCTCTCTCTCTCTCTCTCTCTCTCTCTCTCAATACTACACAGTACTCTAGAAGTTTTATTCCAGCTGTGACCAAGTTGTGGAATGATCTTCCTAATCGGTAAGTTGAATCTGTTGAACTTCAAAAGTTCAAACTTGCAGTAAATGTTTTTATGTGGAACAGGCTGACAAAAGTCCTTTTATAGTTTATGTATGAAATATCTGTTTAAATGTTGTTAATATTTTTTAAAATATTCTATTTAAATTGTTCATATCTTATATCGTTTATCTATTTCCTTTCCTCACTGGGCTATATTGGCCTGTTGGAGCCCTTGGGCCTAGAGCATCTTGCTTTTCCAACTAGGGTTTCAGACTAGCTAGTAATAATATATATATATATATATATATATATATATATATATATATATATATATATATATATATATACATATATAAGTATATATATATATATATATATATATATATATATATATATATATATATATATATATATATATATATATATATATATATATATATATATATATAAGTATATATATATATATATACATATATAAGTATATATATATATATATATATATATATATATATATATATATATATATATATATATATGTTAGGGTAAATAGAAAGACAGATTCAACAACTGACCTTATCCATGTAATTAAACAGCTATTAGAAAAATCAACAGAACGGAATATGCCAAACCACAATGCATGGCATTTGTAGACTACGAGAAAGTTTTGGATTTTGTGAAAACTTCAGCATTTATAAGTCCTTCAAGGAAAAGGAGTAGATGAATCTTAAGAACATTTGAAGATATCTATACAGGAAAAACAGGCATTATAATGCTACATAAATATCGAGAGAAAATCCTGAATGAGATTGGAGTTGCAAAGGGATACCCCATCTTTCCTAAATTATTTACAGCGTGCCTAGATTTTTTCAAAGAATTTAGATTGGGAAAATGTAGTAATTAACAGGGAATAGCTCAGCAACTTAGGATTTGGAGATGACATAATTGTATTTAGTTAATCATGGGAGGAATTATATAAGATGTTAGAAGATATGTAAAGAGAAAGCAGAAATATAGGACTGAAAATGAATAAAAGTATGACTAAGATAATGTTCAATGAAAAGGCAAAGAGGACAACAAATAAGGCTTATGGACAAACCTCTAAAGATAGGTAATGAATATGCGACAGACAGTGTTTCCCCAGAACATGAGATCGAAATTAAATGAAGGATAATTAGGTGGTCCCACCACTATTAATTTATGCATCAAAACCCTGGAGCCTTACTAAAGCCTTAGAACATTAGCTAGTTACAACTCTAAGAATAATGATGAAAATAACACTAAAGAGACAGGAAAAGATTAATATGGATAGGACAGTAAGCTAAAGTAGAGGACATTCTAACATGTAAAAAAAGGAATGGACATGGGCAGGACATATGATGAGAATTATAGATAATAGATGGACAAAAAGGATAACAGAATAGGCCCCTAGATATTGCAAACGAAGCAGGTGAAGTAAGCAAAGACGATGGATTATTGAGCTAAGAAATTCTGTGGATATAAACTAGCATAGAGAGACCATAAACAGACAAGAGTGGAAGGTTATGTTTGAGGCATTTGTCCTGCAGTGGACCAGCTATGGATCATAATGATATACAGTATACACACACACACACACGCGCGCGCGCACACACACACATACATATATATATATATATATATATATATATATATATATATATATATATATATATATATGTATGTATATATGTATATAGTTTTCATTCCCAGTATTCACTTCAAAAAGATTCTGTTTATAGTTTATATACTACTATATTTGCTTACATCCGGCAGTTTACTGTAGACATTAACAACGGGTCCTTTTAGAGTCCCATTGGCCCCTACTTGTCATTCTTCCCTCTAGTTGATTTCTTTCTTCCCACCCTCAGCTGATTTAATACTTCCCTCTTGCAGATTTCTTTTTTCCCTCCTGCTGGTTTCTTTCTTCCCTCTTGTAGATTTCTTTCTACTTGTTTGCTAATTTTTTTCCTTGCCTAATTCTTTCTTCCCTCTTGCTGATTTTATTCTTCCCTCATACTGATTTTATTCTTCCCTCTTGCAGATTTCTCACTTCATTCCCTCTTGTTTAATTATTTCTTCCCTTCATTATGCTGATTTCTTTCTTCCCTCTGGCTGTATAGGCTCGTAACTTTTAGTTCTTGGTGCAACAGCAGGTACCCCATACCCTCCCAGACCCAGGCCTGGCGATATGGTCTAAAGTCTAAACTCATAAATTTACGCCTGACAAAGGGTTTACCATAATTATGCAATAGCAGTGATAATTTACAGTGAATTATAATTTATATGTAGCATGCAATGTATATACAAATAAATAAGAATGATTTCTACACTTTCTTCTATGCAGTGCTTACAATAAGTGTTATCGGACTATGATAATCTCGAACGACAAAAGCCATTTAATGTACCACACTAATTTATTCTCTGTTTTCATTCCCGCTGTTATATTGTCAGTTTATATGCTATTGCCAATCTTATTGACAA